>NW_024599192.1:0-24087 GCF_004379255.2 Salvia splendens | reverse complement strand
ACGTAAATAATTAATAGTAATAGAATATTAATATCATTAAGATATTTTTATTTTGAAATTAAAATTAAAGGGATCATATTTTTTGGTACATCAATTATCCCAAATTATATACTTCTTTAATGAAAATGAGAGGGTAAATAGATTGAATTGCCATCATGGCCTTAAGGGTACTTTGGTCATGAAAATATTGAAAATAGCCACAAAGTAGTTGAATTGATATTAACTTATAGTTGATGGACCTCAAAAGATATTATGAATTGTTACTGACCAAATTTGCTCATTTAAGATAGTTGATGTACTAAAAAATATGTTCCCTCTAATTTAAAACCCTTATAATTAACTCAGAGGGTGTGGTGAGCTCAGAATAAATTAAAGAAATGCGAATAGGAGAGTGAAAATTTTGGCTAATAATGTATGTGAGACAGTGGCAGATCCGGGGGGCATGAGGGGGCGACCTTCTACTATGAACCCGGACGTGAATTTCACATTGTCGCCCCCTCCGATAGTTTCCGACGATGCCCCTCCTCCCTCCGTTAGCTTCCGATAAATTTTAATTTTGCCTCCTGCATTTTTAGATCCTGGATCCACTAGTGGTGTGAGAGAGGCGAAATTAAATGAATTTTTATTCATTTTAACTAATTTCCTTTTTTTTACCATTGCTATCGATATATATTTACACAACCTCTACCAAATGAACTATACAGGTCTTGTGATATCAAATGTACCTTTGTGGTGCATGGCATATGCATATACATTTATCAACATTATAAGGCACAATATTCTAATTATTCAGCATATATACACGTGTAGAGATGTGAATACAGCTAAAAATATATACTAGCTTCGATAATAGAAATTTTATTATCCAAAATATCAAAAAATGGGCTGGGCCGATTTGGCAACGGCTTGGCCTTGCCGACCCAATTGATACACGTTGGCCCGATAACTCGAAAGCAATAGTTCAATGAAATTAAAAACTAGTAGTACTACTTCTCTTATCTTATGTCCAAAATTTATTTAAACTTAACAAAGGAAATTGTACTTTTCAACATTAAACCTTACAATATTTAGTAAACATATATATAATAAGTTTAGTATGGCCTAATAGTCTAAAATGGTACAGTATAGAAAATGATTACCATCTTCTACTTTTTTCTATAGGTTAAAATCTTTCTGACTCTTTCAAAAAAATTCGAGAGAAAAGAGAGTAATTAAGTATACTAATTCTACAAAGAAAAAGAAATGGAAATAATTCTTGGCATATTAGAGAAGAAAGTGAAGAAGCATTATTCTTCTAATTTTGTCATATTCCATTTCTTTCACATTCTAAAGAGTACTGTATAACATAATCTAAATCAGATAAAAAGATAGCATTGGCAAATTTAATGTAGATGCTTCAATCATATGGTTGCCATTTAAATAATACTACTAAATAGTAAATTATATTTTTCGTGTTTCTAAATTATAATGGGCAGCCCTAGAGTTATAGGAGGGGTAGGTAGGCAGTGGGATCCTTGTTGGATGCACTAATATAAAACCTTATTCAACGATTTATTTTATTGCACATAAATCTCCAAATATAATAAATTCGTTAAATGGATCGGAATCATCTATAAGGTCTCTTCCTATCGTTTAGGTAGACTTGGCCAACCATATAAATGTATATGTCATGACTCTGACATTATAGCTATTTTGATTATATTAATATAGACATATTATAAGTAAGAGGAAAAACCGGTTGAATATAACCTTGACAAATGTATGTTTCACATTTATTTTTCGGCTATTACATATGCGATCGGATTATGGATATATAAATACATGAGAGAATGTTAAGAGCACAATTCTCTTAACGAAGAAATCCTGCGATTACACTCGCAACACACCAATCCGGCGCCCCGAACGTTGGGGTTGGCGGCTCAATTCGTGGCTGGCGCGGAGAACTTCCTCCGTCGGCAGTCTTCAAAGTTTGATAAGGAGTATTGCACAAGTAATGTGGGCATCTGATTCTTGATCCAGTTCGAGGAATCATTTTTTTCCTGATGAGCATCTGATTCTTGATCCAGGCTTGAAGAATGGCAGCCGGGAATCAATTCGATTTCATAGCAAAATTCTTCATCCACCAATTGATCCCCCTATATCTTAGGATTCCCCAAATATTTAGTTATCTTTTTATTCCCCATATCTTTTGATTCATAGTAGTATATTTTCATATCTTGTTTTCTTGTTCCCTAAGCTAGTATTATAGTATTATAAATAGGGCTAGGTTGTTATCTTTTTATTCATTGAATGAAGAAATAATTTGTCCACATTACTTGTGCAATACTCCTTATCAAACCTTGAAGACTGCCGACGGAGGAAGTTCTCCGCGCCAGCCACGAATTGAGCCGCCAACCCCAACGTTCGGGGCGCCGGATTGGTGTGTTGCGAGTGTAATCGCAGGATTTCTTCGTTAAGAGAATTGTGCTCTTAACAACTGGTGCTTTCATCCAGAGCTCAACCATGGCCGATCAGCCCCGACGCTTCACGGCGAGTGGCTACCTCGGTGACGGATGGCAGCGGATACGACGAGACGACCCGGAGTCAGGCAGCGCGCTGCGCAATGGATCGGGGGCGCTCGTACCTACTTTGTCAGCGCTGGACAAAATTATGGCAAGATTTGATCAATTGGAATTTAAATTGGACGCGAGGGATAGAAGGGTTGATAGGTTGAAGGCAACACGCCTTCCCAAACCGGATCAACCCTATTTTTCGGACGACGGGGACGTCGATGGGTATCGTTCCCAGGGAGACGTCTGGCCGACCGACGAGGATGGCCCCCCAGTTTTCAATCACGGCAGGCGTGTCCGTTGTGGGGATGTCCGCCGGCGTAGGGGCACGGGTCGTGATTTAAACAGGCGAGAGGCAGGGCTCGCACAGCCTGGCTCTGGCACGATTCCATATCGCGCGCACACTGCTTCGTGGCCTCGCACGAGCTGGGATAGACCAGCAGCTCGCGTCACAACGGAGTTTGATAGGGGTTTTCGGGGGTACCGACAGCCTACATCGTGGGACCCCTCCCCCATCAACCGCCCCTCCTGTTGGGATCCTCCCGGTAACCGACCAATACCGAGCTTCCAGCCCTACGACCCACCACGGTCATGGCAGCCCTCTTGTTATGATAAGCCACCACAGTGTCTGCCTAGTCGTTGGGATACACCCAGGCGACAAACCGATCACTTCCGGTAGCAGCGCAGCCCACGCCCGAGCACACAACCTTGGCGCCCTGAACGTTGGGGTCGGCGGCTCAATTCGTGGCTGGCGCGGAGAACTTCCTCCGTCGGCAGTCTTCAAAGTTTGATAAGGAGTATTGCACAAGTAATGTGGGCAATTAATTGAGCCAAAGTTATATTTTCATAGATTCATTTACTGCATAAAATGATAACACCATATCCTATTTATAATGCTAGAATACCTACTTAATGAATAAGAAACAAATATATGAAAAGAAGATATCAAATCCCTAATATATCTAAACTAAATAATAATAATAATAGGCTCGTAACAGACAATCCCATTTTTTATGTAAGCCTAATTAATTGGTATTATTAATTGGTTATCAAATTCAATCGTACTGATTCGACATCTTGGATTATTGATTACTTACAAGTTAATCGCACAACTCATTTAGTTGTGTTCAAATTGATCATTTTTATTAAGATTTTGTTTTAATGAAACGGTCACTTTCTATTTTAAGAATAAATTAAACTTACATTTTTAAAAAAATAAAATATTCAATTATTTTTTCGTTTAGTATTTTACTACACTTAATCACCACAATAAATAAGATTGTTGCTTAACTAACACTTTATATTATGGTGGAAATTAGGCTTAACACGTGCCAATTAAATGAGATCCTAATTTGTTTATAAGTACCAATACTAAACTAAGAGCATCTCCTATGGCGCCCCTCCGGTAGGACGTCCGGTCGGACACCGGGAAGGGCGACGGGACGTCCGCCGTTGGGAGGTCGGAGGTCGGATACGGACGTCCCGTGAGGACGTCGGGTGTCCTCGGACGTCCCGGGGACGGGCGGGTGGACGGGCGCCACTGTGGCGAAGGTCGGACGTCCGGTCGGACGTCCGATATTTGATTTTTTTTTTTTTTTTAAATTCTATATATACGGCTCGTTGAACTTCATTTCATTTGCACCACTTGTGTTAACAAGTTTCTCTCTTCTTTTACTACAAATTTCATTTCTACAAATTAAATTATTGTGATTTTTTTAATTGCGGGATGTCCTAGTGGGAAGGGCGATGGGAAGGGCGGATATGCAGGGGATGTCCTAGTGATGTGGCAGTGGAGTGGGATGTCCTAGTGACGTGGCAGGAGGTGTTTTTGGGATGTCCTAGTGGATGTCCGAGTGGGATGTCCGCCCACTGGAGATGCTCTAAATAAAAGTCTTTTCTTCCGTTTTTAATGGGACGAGCCGTGAGTAGACATCACCAAACCGAACCGGCCCGGCTGAACCGGCCCGGAACCGTCACCGGCGGTTCCGAACCGGAACCGGAACCGTCGGCAGCGGTTCCGAACCGTGACCGGAACCGGCGGTTCCGACGGGCCGGTTCAGGTTCATGAAATTTGCGAACCGTAACCGGCGGTTCCGAACCGCCGGTTTTCACCGGAACCGGCGGTTCACCGGTTCCGACACCTTTTCAGGCTACCACCGGCCTAGACGTAGCCTTTTCAGAAACCGGGTCAGAAACCGCCGGTTTTTGTCAGAAAACCGTTGACGAAACCGGCGGTTTCTGACCAAAAACCGGCGGTTCAACGAGTAAACCGGCGGTTCCGGCGGTAAACCGGCGGTTCCGCCGGATTTCAAAATTTTGAAATTTTTTCTTTTTTTTTTTTCTTTTTTTAATCACATTTTTCCCCTATAAATAACCCCCTCATCTTCATTTTCTACTTACCCCATTCTTGTGTTGATAAGAATTTCTCTCTCAATCTCAATTTCTCTATTCTCCATCCTCTTTCTCTCAAGTTGTTTACGTTATTTGCGCTCATAATTTACTCACGTTGTTCTTGTTTACGTTAATATCACATAAACACTACTCTCTATTCTCTACTTCCAATTTCCATAATATCATGTCTTCATCTCGTCGTGGTGGTGATCGGGGCAAGGGAATTGCCCAAGATCAAAGTGACTCTCGTCGTCGTCGTGCCCCTTCTAGAGCACAAGTTGCGGAGGAGGTGGGAAGGCGAGCCGCTCTTCGATTACAAGTAAGTTCTAAACTTCTAAATTAAATGTTTTACTATGTTAATATGTTATAATAAGTTTTAATATGTTAGTAGTTTTTTAATATGTTTTATTATGTTATATGATATAAGTTTTAATATGTTAGTAAGTTTTAATATGTTTTAATATGTTATATGATAAGTCTTTAATTTGAGAGCACCATTTGGTATACTTGCTCGGAAAAAGATTATGTGCGGACTACCGCCTTTTCTTATATCCTTGTGCAAGATGGCCTATTGTGGAATGCCTCAGCGTCGTCCTTCCTTTGATTTATATGTTATAAGTTTTAATATGTTTTAGTAAGTTTTAATATGTTAATATGTTTTAATATGTTTTAATATGTTTTAGTAAGTTTTATATGTTTTTAATATGTTTTAGTAAGTTTTAATATGTTTTAATATGTTATATGATAAGTCTTTAATTTGAGAGCACCATTTGGTATACTTGCTCGGAAAAAGATTATGTGCGGACTACCGCCTTTTCTTATATCCTTGTGCAAGATGGCCTATTGTGGAATGCCTCAGCGTGGTCCTTCCTTTGATTTATATGTTATAAGTTTTAATATGTTTTAGTAAGTTTTAATATGTTAATATGTTTTAATATGTTTTAATATGTTTTAGTAAGTTTTAATATGTTTTAGTAAGTTTTATATGTTTTAATATGTTTTAGTAAGTTTTAATATGTTTTAATATGTTATATGATATGTTTTAATGTGTATAATTCTCGTAGGAGGAAGAAGATCGAAATGCGGCCTTGTTACTTGCCACCCTCGGCGACGAAGAGCCACATTCGGATTCGCGTTTCGAATACGATGTGAATCTATCATCGGACGAAGGCGACGATGGATCGCATCAATTCCCACCTTCTAGCGCCGGCCAAGTTGGCGAAAATGACGAGGAGGCCGAAGCTCCTCCTCCTTCCGGGAGACAAAAGAAGAAGACAGCTGTATCCTTGATCCACTGGAAGCCTCAAATTGGCAAGGCGTGGAAGAAGTATTGCCACTCGAAGAAAATAAGGTACACAAAGTTTACTTTAGACGTTTCTACTAGATGGAACTCTACATATGACATGTTGCAATCTACAATGGAGCATATAGACTATTTAGTTGATTTTTATAGAACTTACCCTGTTGATGATTTATATCTAACATCTTCTTGTTGGGAACAAAGCCTGAGTTTATTTAAATTATTCAAAAATTTTCGAAGTGCAACTATGGAGTTATCGGGTGTGTATTATTGCACATCCGTTCGTGTTTTAGAACATTGCATGATCATATCACTTGGTTTTTAAAACTGCAATGAAAAATTCCGCAAACAATCTTGAGCTTATGTGTGTTTTATATTACATGGTTGAAAAATGGCTCAAGTATTTCAATGAGATCCCAACAGTTTTTTTGCTTGCCAAAGTTTTGGATCCAAAGTGGAAACTAGTTGGTACTTTCAAAATTTTAGAATTTTATTACAACAGTTTAGCTTCTATTGATCTTGAACCACTCCGAGCTTTGCAAACTGACGACGACGACAACTACATAAACCTTGCCCAAACATTCCAAATAAACCTCCCCCACCTCCCAAGCCTCCAAAGAAATTTTGAGTTCGACTTGCGGTCTCTCTTTCACGATTACGAAGTCAAGTACAACACTACCCACCAAGTTCGACCTAGACCCCCCCGTCAAACACAGAACTTTGGCTTCTTCCAAGTTGATGACCCCGACACCCAATCCCAATTGGCGGACCTATACGCCTTCAGCAGCGGAGGAAGGACGGCACATTCGGTAAGTGAGTTAGATTTATATTTAGACTCACACTTTTCATTCAATGAGGAAGAAGGAGGTCCCGTTCCCCAACAAATCAACGTCCTAGATTGGTGGTCTTCACACGAGAAAGATTTTCCCATCCTTGCATCAATGGCCAAGGAGATCTTTTCGGTTCCGGCTTCCACTGTCGCCGTCGAGTCCGCCTTTAGTGTTGGAGGCAACGTCTTGGACGACCGAAGAAGTAGGCTCACCGGACAAAACATGGAAGCCACCATGTTACTTGATGATTGGTGCTCCGCCGAAATTAGAGACCAAGAACCGGATTGGGACAAACTAGTAGTACAACCCGACCAAGACTACTTCCCCGACGAAGAAGAGTAGGCGCCAATACTTCCGATCAAGCCAAATAGGTAAGCAAGGTAAGAGAACTACGTGGACTTTGATTCCAAAATGCAATTGAGCATTGAGGATACGTAGGCATCTCAACTTATATTTCAACTTAAATTTTAAATTTAAGTTTAAATTTAAGTTGAGCTCAAGTCCTTTTCCTTTATTTCTTTTTTCTCCCCTTTATTTCGAATATGTAATTTTGTAAATTGTAATGAAGACTTTAAGTCTTTTGTAATTTATAATTTTGAAGTTGTAATTTCTAATTTTTATGTTGTAATTTGTAAATTTTAACTTGTAATTTGTAATTTTAAAGTTGTAATTTGTAATTTTGAAGTTGTAATTTGTATCAATAAAATTACATTTGTACATCGCTTCATTCTAATGTTATTTACGCAAGTTTTTTTACATTTTAAACTTGAATTACAATTTACAAAATGCAAAAAAAAAAAAAAAAAAAAATCAAAACGAACCGCCGAACCGGCCGAACCGGCCCGGAACCGGCCCGGAACCGGCCAATCACCGGCGGTTCCACGGTTCACTTGAACCGGCGGTTCCACGGTTCACGAACCGGAACCGCCACACCTTGGCCGGGCCGGTTCAGGTTCATCAATTTATTGAACCGGAACCGGCGGTTCCGAACCGTGAACCGCCGGTTCCGGAACCGTGGTGACGTCTAGCCGTGAGGTAAATTCCTTCCACAAACCTTCATCAATTGTGACAAAGGAAATAGAGAAGAAGTGACACCTCTTCACCAACTATGAAGGTCCAATCCAATTATTTAGAAGTTCAACAACTACTATATTAATACTACTATATTCGTTCATAAAAAATAATGTTAATTATGAATAGCACAAACTTTAATACAAAATTAATACGGTATATCTTAACTAATAAATCTATACTAAGTGAAAATCTGTAATGGGTCAAATATGGAGGCTGCATTTGCAGTTATAGTCAATGAAACCATTTAATTTAATATCTTAAAAATAAAAGGAATTAATTGGCAAAATAGCGACCGGAAATCGCAAAGCCGCCGGCCTGCATGTGAAATGTATCCACGTGGGAAGTGCCAAATTTCACCTCTTTCAAAGTTGAAACAATCACGCCAAGAACACTTCCATTTCACTCGAATCTCCCAAACAAGAAACTTCCTTTTCTATTTATCTATTCAACCCAACTAATTTCGGAAAGTGAAATTGCCTAATTCTCCACAATTCTTACATTCTACTCGCACAATTTTCAGATAGAGAGAGAGAGAGAGAAGCAAAAGAGTCGTAGCTGTCATGCTTGTGCGTTGTGGCGAAGATCGTCATCTACCACGCTCAATTATATCCTCCCCTTTGTCCCTTCTAAACCCCTCTACACTCATGATCAATTTTATTAATTTATTCGCTAATTCTGTTTGGTCGCCTACAATCGGTGAAGAGGGTTTAATTTAGGATAAATTAGCTTTGGATTCCTGTTTAATCGGTGGAGTGGCGGCGGAATTTCCAAGCTTTCGCTTTACTCCTCCATTGGAAATGATAAAGGTGGAAGATTGAAGGGAAAGGAAAGCTTAGATTCCAAACATAGGTATGTTTGATTGTAATCCCCTTTCTAAAAATATGCCCTTTTCAATTTAATCGTAGTAATTCGCATGAATTTGTTAATTGTGATGGATTACGGATTTAGGGTTTATCTGTGTAATATTGGGGATTGATATGTGTAGTGAAATGGCGACTCCGGTGGAGCCCCCAAATGGATTTAGGCCGATGGGGAAGCATTACTTCACAATGTGGCATATGTTGTTCGAAATCGACACGAAATACGTTCCCATCAAGGGCATCGGGAGGGGGGCGTATGGGGTGGTTTGTTCGTCGATAAACAGGGAGACGAACGAGAGGGTGGCGATCAAGAAGATCAACAATGTGTTTGGGAATCTCGTGGACGCGCTGAGGACTCTGCGGGAGCTGATGCTGCTGCGCTGCATCAAGCACGAGAACGTGATCGCCCTCAAGGATGTGATGATGCCGAGCAACTGGAGGGGTTTTAAGGATGTTTATCTGGTTTACGAGCTGATGGACTCTGATCTTCATCAGATCATTAAGTCGCCTCAGCCTTTGTCGAATGACCATTGCAAGTACTTCGTCTTTCAGGTGATTGGCTGCTCTGTTCTTCTCTGCTGTTAGCATTCGTATTCGTTTCAATAACAATCAGTTTTCAAGGATATTATGATTTGTGCATATCTATTGAGTTGTGGTTGTGACTGATGCTAAGGAGCTTTGTGTTTGTATTGATCGATGATTCATAAGCTGTTTGGATTCTTTCGTACATGATTGATGATTCGTAAGCTGCAAAATACTAGGTTTTGTGTGTGAAGTGCATAAATTGAAGTGCAAACGTTCTCTTCGTGCATTAACTAGACGAAGAAGTAGATTTTCTAACGAATGTGTTTTCATTATATTTGTCTTTGTTTTCACAGTTTTCCTTTCCAAATAAAGCATTTCTAGTTACATTTATGTATGGATGCAACAATGCTTACTTACATACACCAATTTGATTGACTGCAGCTGCTTAGAGGGTTAAAATATCTACATTCTGCGAACATTCTTCACCGGGACCTGAAGCCAGGGAACCTCCTCGTCAATGCAGACTGCCAGCTCAAAATATGTGATTTTGGACTTGCACGTACAAGCAGAGACAACGGAGAGTTCATGACTGAATATGTTGTCACGAGATGGTATCGTGCACCAGAGCTGCTCCTTTCCTGTGACAATTACGGAACCTCCATTGACGTCTGGTCCGTGGGATGCATCTTGGCAGAAATTCTTGGCCGGAAACCAATCTTTCCGGGAACCGACAGCCTCAGTCAACTCAGACTTATCATCAGTGTACTTGGCAGCCAACCTGAAGCTGATCTCGAGTTTATAGACAATGCAAAGGCAAGGGCGTATGTGCAGTCGCTCAACTTTCCTGGAAAAGTGAACTTCTCTTCTTTATATCCGCACGCAGACACTTTGGCGATAGATTTGTTGGAGAGGATGCTTGTATTTGATCCTACAAAAAGAATTAGTGTTGCTGAGGCTCTCTCCCACCCTTACATTGCTGGTTTGTACGATCCGAACTGCAACCCTCCGCCCAGTACAAGATCAATGTCGATATAGATGAGACTATCGGGGAACCAGTTATAAGGGAGATGATGTTGAGAGAGATGCTCTATTACCACCCTGAAGCTGCCTATGCCAGTGCAATATATTGAGGTTTCCGGAAAATATTCTACGCGCAGAAGAAGGCGATCAGGCAAGCGAAGTAACGACGAAGGACAGCAAAAGAGGAATCAAAATCTGCTCTGCTGTTGTTGGCTTTGAAGGTTGTGGTGAAGATCCATTGAGTCGATTGAAAATATTTTCATGAGACAAATAAGTTCATGATGTGTAATTTGTTGTGGATTAATTAATTTTTTGGTTTGAGAATGTATGTCAAGTCATTGCTATAGCATACTTTCTTATAGCTGCTGCTTGAGAATTATAAACTCTATATATGCTGCGGCAGTGTATGGTTATAGAAGGTTGATGTTTGGAATAATATATACCACTATTTTTGTCCAATTCAAAGTTAAATACTATTATTTTGGCACTAGATTTTATGCAGTGTTGTTTAGTGTGTTAAGAGAACATGAAGTAGAAAGAGTAGTGTTTTAGTTTTTAAAAGAATATTGGTCTCTAAAATCATGAACTTTGATCAAATTTTGGTATTTACCATGAACTTTAAAGTTGGTCTAAAATATTACAAACTTTACATTTTGTTTGTTATTTCCCGTGGCAGGTCAATCACCATATCCAACCAACTTCGGTGCATTTTTTTATCCAACTTGGCACTATTAAATCAACGTGATTTTCTACGTAGTTTTTTATCCAACTTGTCACGAACTTAAAAAGTAATCTTATTTGGGTCTGCCATGGGAAATAACAAACAAAATGTAAAGTTTGTGATTTTTTAGATCAACTTTAAAGTTCATGGGAAATACCAAATTTTGATCAAATTTCATGGCTTTAGGGACCAATATCCCTTTTTTTAAAATGTGTAATTTTGGAGTAACATCACAGAAATATGTCACTCCAAAATGAAGAAATTATCAATCCAGATATGGTTTAATTAGTCTTAATTATGATTAATTAATACTCCTACTATTTAGATTCACTTCAGCTCGAGTCCACCACAAGGTAGGCCCAGCCCAGTCTAGTCCAAGCTTGCGAGTTGCGACTAAGTCGCTGTGGTTTTAGAAAAATACTTAACTTATTTTCATTTATATTTTTATTTGTATTTAATATTCAATATATAAACAAAAGTAACCCATTTGCGTTGAATTCATATAAAATAAATATTATCATTAGTATATACTATTAATCCTAGTTAAGGAAATAGGCTTACTAATATTATAAAAATAAAAACAAGAAAACTACAAACTTTAACAATAAAAGTAAATATTTTCATATAGAATTAAATTTGTTCTTAAGTTACGAAATATGATTACTATAAGTATAAATTAAAAACCATGAATAAATATACTCCTAATTTTCACCCGAGCCTGAAATGGGCTTGGGTCAGGCATGTGTTTCAAGACAAGTCAAAACGAAGGTATTTAGAGTGGGTTGGTCCGATTAATACAACTAGAAGTCTATAACTAAGCAAACATTTAAATTTTGGCGAGATTAATCAAATAGTAGTACTAATTAAATTGCTCGTGGTATAACCTAGAAGTAAATAATTTAGATCTTGGCGAGATCAACCAAATTGTTGAAGATCTAAATTGTTTGATTATTGTTTTCAAGTTTATTGCACTTTATAGTTATAAACTAAGTAAACCAAATCATGTAAGCATGAAAAATTATAATGGCAAAGTCAGGTTTTTAACGCTGAAAACCCAAGAACGGGTTAATTTCTGGCTCTGTGTTACAACTACGTGTAAGCATGAAAGACAATAATGGTGAAGTCGGGATTTTGACGCTTGAAGTGAAACCTAAAAAGAAGTTGTTTGGCCCCGTCACAGTGTAACAACTACAACATCGACGATAAGGAATTGTGAGAGAGGTGAAGAAATATAGAAAAAATTAGAGGATGAATGGGTGAATGCAAAGTTACATTTTTGGACATAGCAACATCGACACCGAAAGAACCGACAGCACCAGATAAGTTACAGTGGTGTCGTCGACAACAAGCTGTGAGAGGGATATAGTGAGAGAGCGGGCGTAGGATCTTAGGAATTCAAATCAATAAATGATAAATTAAATGTCTAATAAATTTCATTGCTTAATTAAAAGGTTTGTTTCCCATTTAATCTAGGTTAATTTTCACCCAACTTTGGACTCGGATTCTAATATTAGAAGTGATTCCTTTGTGTTTCCAATAAAAACTTGAACATGTTATGCACTATATACATTAATTCCCTAAACTTTGATCGTGTAGCATGCATGCTAATCATTATTCAATGAGAGACACAAAATGCCAAAAATTAGGTGTGTTTGTTGATTGTTATAAGCTGTTAGGTCAATGAAACCTTGATTGTTAAACAGTCGACCACTTTTGAGTATGGATTGCTAACCTAATTATACAATTAACACACTAATTTCCAAAATTGAGTTATTAGGCACCTTAGGATTTCAGCCAAGCCATAAGTGGCTTGTTTGGATTCTTTGTCTGTTTCTCTCTGTTTTTATTTCAAACTTTTTTACCTAATGTAAACTAAATTTCATCCATACATACAAGATTTGAGATAACATTATGTTAAAAAGGAAATAAAGTGACAATTAGGCATGTATAAATCAGGCACACTATACATTCTTGTTTCAAAGAAACAAAAATACGTTAGATGGTTTCCTCCAAAAAGAAATAAAGTGACAATTAGGCAGGTATAAATCAGGCACACTATACATTCTTGTTTCAAAGAAACAAAAATAAGTTAGATGGTTTCCTCCCTCTGTAACGGTTGAATCATCTCGTCTACGCCTGTCAAAATGGATACTGGGTATTGGATACCCGATATCCAAACCCGAAAAAGTCGGGTAGTTGGATATCCAAAACCCGATTTTTCGGGTATCGGATCGGGATCGGGTAGTGAGAATTTTGGATGATCGGGTATCAAATCGGGTATATCCGAATTATCCGATTTATTTTTTTAAAATTAATAAATTATGTTTTTATTATAATTAAATTACATTTAATTTCTTAATTACATGTGGATGGATAAAAGATGTTAATATGATAATTTCTTATTGTGGATGGATGAAAGATGTAATTTAATTTAATTTCTTATTGTGGATGGATGAAAGATGAAAAATGTAATTTAATTTCTTAATTACATGTGCATGAATGAAAGATGTTAATATGTAATTTATTTTTTTAATGTAATTTATTTTCTTGTTGTGGATGGATGAAAGATGTTAATATGTTACTATAACTTATGAATTTTGTATTTCTCAAAGTTTGTAGTTATTTTACTCTTAAATTCGAACTATTACAAGAAATTTTTATGTCTAAAAGTTTGTAGTTATTTTCTCTTGAATACTACTTCAACTTTGTATTGAATTCATTCGAACTAAATAATTATTAAATAAATTGTAAAACATTGTAGTTAATTTTCAAAAAAAAAATCAAAATTACAATCGGGACTGGATACCCAAAATCAAATTCGAGTCGGGTATCGAGTATTGCATTTTGGGAATTTCGGGCCGAAAATTTCGGATCGAAGTTAGAATATTGAAAAATACTCTTCTTACGATACCAATATGCTTGATATTGGATGATACGGGTTTAATGTATAATTAGCAAAATACAATAGAGATAGAAAGAAATTGAGACAAAGAGTTGACGTTGTCCATCGCTTGAGGCGGTTATAAAAAATTATCTCACCGTTTAAGTAATTATTACATTTAATACCTATTGCTTCATTTTTTTCGGAATAAAATGTCATGCAAAAAAATTCTAATAATTGGAATATCGACATGACCACCAAAATTACACTTCTATTACCCAAATTACACGTTGTATACCCATAATTACACATGCCACGTCGATATTTTGATAGCCAGAAATTTATTGCAGGACGATTATTCCTGTAGATGAAATGATGGGTACTACATGGTCATTACTTGAACGATGGGATAAATTTAGAGAAATGTTCCAAATGATGGGACAAAAATGACCGTTTTCTAAGGAAAATGGAATACAATTTACAGAGATACTTTTACCAAAATGAAAATGGACTAATTTTAATGGACATGTCAAAATGGAAAAACAAGACTATTATTTGTGGACGATGAAAGTGCTAAAATGTGTATGAAAGTTCACGAAAAAATGTAAGTTTTCGCCTGTTTAAAAGGAATAATTAAATTTTCCATTATGATATTCAATCGACTTTTGGATTTTCTTGATATGTAGCAATCGATGTAATTATGTAAATACACAGGTTACTCCATACTTCGATTGAGGATCCGACTTGTTAGTTGGTAGGGAATATGTATGAAGGAGACACTATTTTTGTACACGGTTTCCTCTTTATGAAAGTTGTTTTCTTGATTTTTATTTTGTTTTTTATCTAGTGTGAATTTTTTTTATCTAATGTATTTAACTTCTGTTGAGAGTTACGATCTCCAAATTCAATTTGTTTAAATTCATAAACTTTCATTGCATGACTTTTTTTTCCATCTTCAATTCTTAAACAAGATTGTAATGTTTCACATAAATACAGTGTGAACACTTTACTCTAAAGAACTGTCATCTTTACAAAAAAGAAAATGCTAGAGAAGTAGAATGAAAAAAAAATTGCTATGAATAGTGATACAACTTATAGAGAATTTGCAATCACTCAAAAAAAGTAATCCTCGTGTCCAAAAATTAAGAATAAATTAACCATAAAAATAAAATAAAACAATTCTTACCACAAACAACATCAAAGAAAAAAAATTAAAAAACACTCAAAATTAATCCCACCAACTTCCCTCTCAAATCTCTATAAATACTTGGATCACACAAACTCTTTCAACACCAAATCTCTCAACTTCACAGTAGCAACAAACAAACAATGGCTTCCAAATCCATCAACTTGATCATCTCCATCGTCGTGCTCGCCTTCGCAACTCTTTGCTTCTCCCAGAGTAGCAACGGAGGCTCTCTCTCGCCACAGTTCTACGCCCGGTCATGCCCACAAGCCCATAAAATTGTACACTCCGTTGTCTCCGGAGCCGTTGCACGAGAGCCTCGTATGGCTGCCTCACTACTTAGGCTTCATTTCCACGACTGCTTCGTCCAGGTTCTGTATATAGTAGTTTCAGTTCTCTCTTTACAACCGTTCTATTTCTTTCGCCAGTATTGACCAATGTGAAATGAGATGCAGGGATGTGATGCATCTCTGCTTTTGGACTCTGGCAATGGCATAGTCAGTGAAAAGGGCGCTGTCCCGAACAACAACTCTGCTCGGGGGTTTGATGTCCTCGATCAGGTCAAGTCTGCCCTCGAGAAGGCTTGCCCTCAGACGGTTTCTTGCGCTGACATCATAGCTCTTGCTGCCAGAGAATCCACTGTTCTTGTAATAACAAAAAACATTATGCCTTTTTTTTCTGTTTCGGCCTAAATATACTGTTTGGTCCGTTAAGGTGAAAATAAGGTTATTAGACTACTATAGTGATTTCAGTTCTCTTTTTACATCGATATTTGTTTCTGTGAACAGGCTGGTGGGCCTAGCTGGGATGTTCAGTTGGGGAGAAGGGATTCAAGAAGTGCGAGTTTCAGCGGCGCCAACAACAACATTCCTGCTCCTAACAACACATTCCAGACCATCCTCTCCACGTATACACGAGTCGGCCTAGACATAGTTGATCTCGTGGCACTGTCCGGTACTAACATAAGTAAATAAGGTGTGTATCCCGTGTGATGCACGATAATAGTTATGGTTTTCGTCGTTTTCAGGTAGCCACACCATAGGGAACTCGAGGTGCACGAGCTTCAGGCAGAGGCTGTACAACCAAGCAGGCAACGGGCAGCCCAATTTCACCATGGACCAAAACTACGCAGCCAGGCTACGCACAGGATGCCCCCGGTCAGGTGGAGATCAGAATCTGTTCGTGATGGACTTCATCACCCCAGCAAAATTCGACAACAACTACTTCAAGAACATACTCAGCTCCGAGGCCATGTTGAATTCGGATGAAGTCCTGGCGACGCGTAATAAAATGTCGTTGGGGCTGGTGAGGAAGTTTGCTGCCAGCAACGAGGCTTTCTTTCAGCAGTACGCTAAGTCTATCGTGAAGATGGGGAGTATATCTCCACTCACAGGCTCGAGGGGGGAGATTCGGAGGAACTGCAGAGCTGTCAATACTTAAAATATCCGAGTTTGGCTATCCGGTTATTAACAAATAAGAAGATATGTTTTTTGTTGTGTTCATCTTTTGTTTGTGTTTGATGTGCTGTTGAGGGAAGCTTGATTGTTCTGTATAACATCTGTGGACCTCTTACTCGAATAATATATAGACTACTTTCTCTATGAGAGAAGCATAGATGTATGGTTTTAATCTTCGTATTCACTACGCAGTAGTGCATACAAAGATTGATTTGGGGCGGGGACGATAATACTACTAAAGAAGACCATGAACCAAGCTCTGACTTGCTAGAGCTTTAACTCGAACCTCGACATCAACAGCCATCTTTGTGTACTTGTCAGCATCAGCCTTGTTAGCTTCCATTTCCTTCTGTATCAGAGCAATGTGCCTCTGATTCAGTTGTATCTCCTTTTCCATTCTTTCATAAGCCTTGATGTATTTCGTTGCCGCATAAATTCACGTGCCGCCCAAGGAAAGGGTCATCTTCCTTGGGACGGGACGGAGGGAGTACATTATTTCAGTCTAATCAGTAGCTAAAAATCAGTCAGAGTGACTATATCATGAACAGATAATTCCGTCGATTTTCTAATTAGTCCGGTTATTAACACATTGCATTTACCAAGTCGACACCCGAATATGCAACAAGAAACACAAAACCAAACGTAATTCACGTTCTTTTATCGAAATTTTGGACGATATATAGAAAAACATGTTGCATCTTTTTAGGAGCAATACGTTTTCGGAATACTCCCTCAGTCCGTTAATAAATGTCTCATTTTTCACCAGCTCAGTTTTTCAAAGTTGAGATAGTATTATTTTCAAGTCAAGAGAGTTTGAGAATGAAGGACAAGATTTCTTGGGAGACTTGGTCAGCCCTCTCCAAATGGATAAAATGATGAGCATCAAGAACCACAATCTCATGATCTGGAATCAAGCTTTTGAAGACAGAGCTCTCAATGTATTCCTTTGTACCACCGCTTCTGTATCCCATATCCTTCGTTCCCACAATCAACTTCGCCGGAACTCCAATCTTCGCCCCTTGCCACGCCGCCATCAGCTCCCAGTTTCTGTCATCACATTAATTAACCAAAAATATACTATATAGTAGATATATCATATATGTATGTTACAATAATTATGTAGTGACTCACAAGTTTAGGGCTCGGTAGTAATTGAAACCGCCCGTGAAGCCCGACTCCTCGAATTTTTCGGCTAGCACGTTAATCTCTTCCTCCGTGATCCACGCTGGCAGCACCGAAGGCGTTTCTAGGTAGTCGATGATCTCGGTTCCGGGTGGCGCCACAACCATCTCGGCCTTGTTTATGAGCAGCAACTTCTTCATCACTGTCGCGCAGTCGTACCTTGCTAACGCCCTCTCCGCTCTCCCTGCTTCCTAAGTTCACCATCGTTGTTTTGTACACGAATGAGATAATTAAAAAATTGAGACTTCGTGATTTGATGTTATGTTTTCAAACTTATTTTGACCATAAGTTGACCAAACTTCGTGATTAATTACCTGAAACTGGCAAACGTAAAAGTCATCCCCGTACTTTTGCTTCATTGATTCGAGGGGTTTAGCGCTAGCGAACCGCGGAGTAAAGGGAACGGAAAGAGCTACGATTCCTTTGACTCGGTCGGGGCGTAGCAAGCTCATATGCCAGGCAGCAGCAGCTCCCCAATCCGTCCCCACCACATATGCCTTTTTCACACCCAATTCCATTAATAATAGCCCAAAAAGGAACAGCAAAATGCGAGAAAAACAATGAATTTTGGTCAAATTCTAGTTCCGTAATTTAGAAATTAGCTTAAAAACATGAAATTGTGCAGTGAATGTGATACGAACCTATATTATTATTATTTAGTTTAGTTATTATTATTATTATTTAGTTTAGATATTATAGGGATTTAGCATATCTCTTTCTATATCTTTATTTTCTTGTTCATTAAGTCAGTAGCATTATAAATATGATAGACTGTTATCTTTTTTAATCATTCAATGAAATACAATATTATTTTGGCAAAGTCCACTTGTGATTCTTTGAATCCCTAATTCCTTACGCTACCTGCTGCCCGACGGAAGGTCTCCGCGCACAGCCGGAACGTATATCTGATCTGTAGCCGTTGCCCGACGGGTTAGAACCCGCGCACAGCCGCCCAGATCTTTATCTCCGCTGACCCTCACGGGCGCCGGATTATCTTTATCTCGTTATTGTCCGTTTTATCGGATCGTTAGGGATTTAGGTCCTTAACAACTGGTGCTTTCATTGAGAGCTGACCCTCCCACTATCTCGAACCGAAGCTACACCGCTGCCCGACGAAAAATATTCCGCGCACAGCAACTGCTTTGGTTGTCGAGTCCCGCCTGTCCGCCGAGCTCTAGCCGCAGGACAACACTACGTCTGCAACGCCCGACAGGAAGGATTCCCGCGTGCCGCGCCGAAGTCAGACGATCATCATCCACCACAGCCACGCCTCAGTCCGTCAACATGTCATACGACTACGCCGGCTATCGTCGTCGTCAATACGACTTCCCTCAGGCCACACAGCCATTCCGTCCCTACCATCCGACCCAACCTCGCCGTGTAACCAGTTGGGACCCTCCAAGCATCCGGTGGAAGTACTCCGCCCGCCGTCGTGGCCTGATCCAGAATCACCCTACGTCTCACACCACTTGGATCCACATGATCGTCGCCCACGGCCGAGATACCAGCCCATCGGGTACCGCGATCGCGCGCAAGACGCTTGGCCCCGACACCGCAGCGGCTACGTCGAGAGGGGTGGCCACCTATCTGATCGCGGAGAGCATCAGACCAAATTAGGGTTTGATCGCTACCCGACAACCACAACGCAGCGGCACCGCCCAACGTGCTGGGACCCACCGGCGCAACAGCAGGACCGCGGCTACCCGACCGTTGACCGGCCCCGACGCTCGGAGACGTGCTGGGACCGACCTCTCCCTCGGGAGGAGGTGAGAGTGCAAGTCCAGCCCGCCTCCCACCAGCCCCGCTACTCCACCGAAAAGCCAACGCGGGACCTGTACAGTCAGCCCGCACGTGTGACCAGTCAAACTCCGGAGCAGCCACGCCTGCCGCTAATACGGGTCTCCCAGGCGGAGAAGTCAGAACGGTCCAGGTTGGGTCTCTGCTGGCACTGTCCCGAGAAATGGGTGATGGGACATGTGTGTAAACAACGCATTCTCTGTTATGCGGATGATGGGGAGGAGTTTGAGGAGAACATTCAAGATGAGAATTTAGCCGAAGAGAAAACTAATAATACTCCCACAATAGGATTCGGTGATGATGTTCCCAATGACATTACCGATGTTCACAATGATGGCGCTCCTCTTGATGTTCCAAACAACGAGTCCCCTGGAGAGTTCGTCAAGAACAAAGGGATTGTCATGAACTACAACAAGTCACTGCAAGTGCTCGTTGGGGTATATGATGAGAAGATTGGTGAAAAGGAGGAGACATTGCTAGAAGATAAAGAGGAGGATGGTTCTATTGGTGATTACACTGTTTTCCACGAAAGTGCTTGTGTCTATGTGGATGTCAGTGTCAGTGATGTTACAAGCATGAAGCCTCGATTACCATCGCTCGACGCCGATGCAAGGTTAATTCCTCTGCGAAATAACACGCCGTGTTTGAGCATTCATGAATGTGTGGCAGAACTTTCCATTGTAGCGTTGAATTTGGACGACCACATTAGTCTACATTTATTGATTTTTTATGGAGGTGATAAAGGAGACATTCAGCGGTTCGATACACGTTTGATCCAGGAGGAGACGCCTCGCCAAGCTTTTGCTTTCAACTCTTGTCCTTGGTTCGTGGTTCCCACCTTGAGGACAAGGTGGATTTTAACCGTGGGGAGTTGATACGAGTATTAGGATTAGTAATTAATTAGTTTAGATATATTAGGATTTGCATATCTTTTCTTATATTTGTTTCTTGTTCCCTAAGCTAGTATTCTAGTATTATAAATAGGGCTAGGTTGTTATCGTTTTATTCAGTCAATCAATATATGAAATTATCATTCTTTTGGCTCAATTGAGTAGCAAACAAGAAACATCTCCTAAGGTTGCCGACGAGGCTGATCTCGCGCTCAACCGCCCCTTTTTGCCGTCCAAGTCACGACCCAACGTTGGGCGCTCGACAACGACGACATCTCGTTTCTTGATTTTGTGTGGAAATCGACGTTAAGGAGGACATTTTAACCGTGGGGGAGTTGATACGAACCTATATTATTATTATTTAGTTTAGTTATTATATTATTATTTAGTTTAGATATTATAGGGATTTAGCATATCTCTTTCTATATCTTTGTTTTCTTGTTCATTAAGTCAGTAGCATTATAAATATGATAGACTGTTATCTTTTTTAATCATTCAATGAAATACAATATTATTTTGGCAAAGTCCACTTGTGATTCTTTGAATCCCTAATTCCTTACGCTACCTGCTGCCCGACGGAAGGTCTCCGCGCACAGCCGGAACGTATATCTGATCTGTAGCCGTTGCCCGACGGGTTGGAACCCGCGCACAGCCGCCCAGATCTTTATCTCCGCTGACCCTCACGGGCGTCGGATTATCTTTATCTCGTTATTGTCCGTTTTATCGGATCGTTAGGGATTTAGGTCCTTAACAGAATGCAATTGAAAAGCCGCCAAAATATTTAACACACTTATGCGTCACATCAATAATTATCACTATCGGAAATTACAGACATATATACAACACATCAATAGTTTTCACGTGTTCCATATATGAATGACGAAATTTGAGTTTATTCCTTCATTAGAACCATATATAAAGTTGCAGGACGAACCAAAATTTGACTAAAAAACATAGAAAAAAAGAAACTCAAGCAAGAGAGAAAGATGTATAACCTGGTGGACAGAGAAGTGATCAAGCAAGGCAACTAGATCGCCGACGATGTGGAACCAAGTGTAAGAAGAAGGGGAGAGGGGGGAGTCGGTATCGCCAAAACCTCGCAAATCGGGAGCAACGGCGTGGTAGCCATGGGCGGCGAGGAAGTCAATCTGACGGTGCCAAGAGAACCACGTCTCTGGAAAGCCATGGAGCAGCAGCACCAACGGACCTGATCCTTTCTCAGCTACGTGCATCCATATGCCGTTGGCTTTCACTCTTTGGTGATTCACATCACTTCCCATCATCATTCATTCATTGCATATAAATTATGAAACAAACTTGTGTCTTTTTATGTAAACAGAATCCGCAACTACTTCAACTTGTATAGATTGTATCATACTATAATATTGGATCCAATACTTAATTTACTAATTAGATTTAGGATATTGACAAAATTGGATCTAATGTTTATTGAGAAATTGGACAAGTGTCAATTTTTTAAACATATCCTGATGTCCTTATTTTGATATTATAATGCCTGAATTTGTAAGTACTTACAACCCAATTCAGGCATAAATGATGCTCTGCGAACTCTTTTGACCACAAATTTACATTTAAAAATTTACAACCTATCGCTGATTTTCTAATAACACAAGGGAGAAAGTCTATTTGCTGATTTTCCAATTAAGGGGAGAAACACTATTAAAGTACATTGAGGAGCTTTCAACTGGGAAATTTATGAGATGAAGCAGGGGACTGGTGATGGTTCCAAGATAATTGACTTGATTTGATTTTGAGTGTAAATGAGGATGAAAGGGAAGAATTTGTGCAAATTGAAACAAATACTCGAAAGAAAGAGACTCAAAAGTGAATACTCGTGAAACATACTCCCTCCCTCCGTCCGCCATTAAATGTCTCATTTTTACTTTTTTATCTGTCCGCGATAAAGACACATTTCACTTTTACAATATTGGGTAGGTGGACCTCTCATTCCACTCACATTTTATTATATAACTAATATATAAAAGTAGGACTCACATTTCACTAACTTTTTCTTTTCAATTTTCTTTACAAAGTCAAATAATTTCTTAAAATCCGAGTCAGTCAAATATGAGACATTTATTCATGGACGGAGGGAGTACGTATATTGTAAAATATCTGTACATTAGAGCAATAGCCACGGTACGCCCTTGTGCACGCTATTGCTGCCCCCGAGCTGAGCATGCCGCTTTATTCTCTATGCGCGTGCAACCTACACGTTGGCCTTGGTCGATTACATGTCGTTTGCAACACACGAGCTAGTCGTGTGAATGGCGTAAAAATATAGCCGGTTTCAATTATTTTCTTTACAAACTTGAAAATCAAATTGAAAATTTTAAATTTCGTTTATTTTCCTTCTTTACTGTTGAATCCTACAACTATGTAGTGTTTGGTGTGTCAACGAGTAGGACCATTTGGTCTTGGACATACAAAAGGTGGCAAATGGAAGGCAGAGGAGATGGTGGCGGTGGCCACAAGTGACAACGGAAAATCTTGACAGTATTCATGTGACGATGTAAGAAACTTAAGAAACCGTGTTGTTAAGTTTGTTTTGCGAATTCAATAAAATTATGAATTTTTACTTCAAATTTGTAGTTTTAAAACAATAAATGGTTCAAATTGAGTACTACACATTATGAAAAGGGAAAATAGTAGTAGTAAAAATCATGAACTTTTTCCTAAAATTGGTATTTCACATAAACTTTAAAAATTGTGAAAAATACCATAAACTTTGGATGATGTGTCAATTTTAAAAAGAATTTAATTTGTGGCCAATTTTAATTCACCATAAACATTTTGTATACGTAGTAATTATTTAACATCGGTTAATTTTTCAGCCAAATTGTAAACGGTGGGTGACGGCGTTAATAATTGGGTTTGGAGGAATCATGTGTTGGTGGGCCCATGAAGACCGAGGAATACGATGAAGTGCAATTCATGTGCAGCCAATCACGCCTTTTCTCATTTTCCTGCGCTTTATTAGAGTGTCCACAATGGGGGAGCCGCGGCCCCCATTGCAGAGAGCCGAGAGCTGAGGGCGAGCCGCGGCCGTGGCTGAGCCGTGTGAGCCGCGGCCCTCCACTGCAGCGGGCCGCATTCGCGGCGGGGCCGCCGATTTTTTTTTTTTTTTTTTTAAATTTCAAATTTTTTTATAAATATGAACTTCCATTTCCATTTTTTTTCACTTCTTTCTATACTTCCAATCCCTTCATTACACTTCCAATCCCTACAAAAAATGCAAGGTGGAGATGGTGATTCCCCGGGGTACGGAGACTCGGGATACGGCGAATTTTCCCTATCAATAGTACGACGAAAATTTGACTCTAATTCGTAACTTTATTAAATTATGTTTATTTCTCAAATTATTAGTCTACTAAAATTTAACATAGTTAAATTAAAAATAACA
>NW_024599191.1:0-23074 GCF_004379255.2 Salvia splendens | reverse complement strand
CAACAACAGTGTAACAACATGCGTTGAATTAATTCAAACCCCTTTCTCTCTCTACAAAACAAATTTACTGTATCTCTCAACTTGATTCAGAGAAGATAGAAATGACGTGATTCAATTCATCTAAACTTCCTCCTAAATTCCTTCAAAATTTCAAAAACAGCGGAGAAATTGCCTGCATTTGCTGCGAGATGGATCAATTCAGCATACACCACCTCCTCCTATTGACGGCGCGGCGCTCCTTTCCATTCCGCCCCGCCTGACATCGCCTCCGACCGCGCCGCCCTCATCGCGCTCCGATCCGCCGTCGGCGCCGCGCTCCTATGGAAACCTCTCCAGCCCTACCCCCTGCGCCTGGTCCGGCGTCAACTGCTCCCCGGACAATTCCTCCGTTGTCGAGCTCCATTTCCCCGGGATGGGGCTCTCCGGCGAGCTTCCGCCCAAAACCTTCTCCAACATGACCAATTTGCAGACGCTCAGCCTGCGTTACAACGCCCTCTCTGGTCCTCTGCCGCCGGACCTCTTCACTTCTCTCTCCTCTCTTCGCAATCTTTATTTGCAGCACAATTTCTTCACCGGAGAAGTTCCGCAAGCCCTATTTTATCTCACCTCGCTAGTGAGAGTCAATTTAGCAGAGAACGATTTCTCCGGCCCGATGTCGTCAGGTTTTAGCAATTTGACCCGATTAGGCACGCTCTATTTGCAGGGCAACAATTTCTCCGGTCCGATCCCCGACTTGAATATACCGAGCTTAGTTCAATTCAATGTATCGAATAAATAACCTAACTGGCTCGATTCCGAAGGGGCTTTCGAAAAGCCTAAAGCCTCGTTTCTCGGCAATTCACTCTGCGGCGATCCTCTGAATTCCTGCGGCAATTCGAAACCGAAGAAGAAGCTCTCCAGCGGCGCCGCGATTGCTGGATAGTAATCGGCTGCGTAATCGCGTTTTTCGTGATCTTACTGCTCGTTTTCTGCTTGTGTAGAGTGCTAGCTAGGAAGCAATCGAGATCCAAGGACGAGCCGGTGGCGAATGAGAGGGGAGTGGAGGCTCCTCCACCGCAGAAATCGGCGGAAGCCGGCGGCGGAGGCTTTTTTGCAGCGGCGATTGGGGTGGGCGAAGGAGAAAGAGGTGGTGAAGGTGATTTGGGCGGCGGTGGGAAGAAAGGCTGGTTTTCTTTGGGAAAACAGGGTGGAATATTGAATTGGACGATCTGTTGAGGGCTTCGGCTGAGGTTTTGGGAAGGGACGTTCGGGACGGCGTACAAGGCGGTGCTGGAGACGGGGCTGGCGGTGGCCGTGAAGCGGCTGAGGGATGTGACCATGCCGGAGAAGGAGTTCAGGAAGAAGATGGAGGAGATTGGGAGCATGGATCATCTCAATTTGGTGCCATTGAGGGCTTATTACTACAATGGAGAGGAGAAGCTTCTTGTTTATGAATACATGCCAATGGGAAGCTTATCTGCCTTATTACATGGTAATTTTCTACTAATAATTGCTTCATTTTCTTGAGTTTAATTGTGTGTTTGTTCGATGCTAGATTATGTATTGAGCTTTTTGAGTAGTACATTTCTGTCTGATATTAGTTACAATTGAAAAAAAGTGAATCTTGTTGGTTTTCATTTGCTGCAATTTTCAAATCTTGTCTTCTCTTGAATTGTAGACTTGTCACATTATATTTGTATTGTAGCTCAAATTACTGTGTAGAATCTTGGTTCATAGCTTAAGTTTGCCCTCAAATTATCAGTCTTCTTGAGCAATTATTCTACATAGAGCTGAAAATGTGCTTGTGTCTCCTGCATTATAGGAAACAAGGGAGCGAGCAGGACTCCGTTGAACTGGGAGGCGAGGGCGGCCATTGCTCTAGGCGCTGCTAAGGGAGTTTCGTACCTACACTCTCAAGGACCAACCATCTCCCATGGCAACATCAAGTCATCAAACATTCTCCTCACTAAATCATACGAACCCCGTGTCTCCGACTTTGGTCTTGCTCAGCTCGTGGGCCCTGCTGCCACTCCCAACCGCCTTTCCGGCTACAGGGCACCGGAGGTGACAGATCCCCACCGAGTCTCCCAAAAGGCTGACGTCTACAGCTTCGGTGTGTTGCTGTTGGAGCTGCTGACGGGAAAGGCTCCAACTCACACATTGGTGAACGAGGAGGGCGTTGACCTCCCACGGTGGGTCCAGTCCGTGGTCCGGGAGGAGTGGACGGCCGAGGTGTTCGACCTCGAGCTCCTCCGGTACCAGAATGTCGAGGAGGACATGGTGCAGCTCTTGCAGCTGGCCGTGGACTGCACCGTGCAGTACCCCGACAAGCGCCCTTCGATGGACGAGGTTGTCGCGAAGATCGAGGAGCTGTGCCGTCCGAGCTCGCACGATGTGAATGACGGGGATTTCGTCGAGGAGTCATGACCGATCAATTTGAAGTTCTTGTTATGTTAGTTGCTGGGAAATGGTGGTTTATTTGTTTGTTCATTCTTGAAGTGTACCATTAGATTGAGGAAGCTAAGATTGTGCATTTCTCACATTTTTAAAAAAAATTTCGTGTAAAAGTTTGTCTTTTTGAGTAGTAGAAACATACTAGATTGTGTTTGGAGAAATGGTTATGATTCTTCTTGGTTGTCTGAACTGTAAAATGAGTATGAAACTATGTAATATTCTTGTTGAGTTGGCGGTGACCTTTTACTCTTTTAATGTAAAGATTTGAGATAACAACTGCACATGAACACGACAAACCAACTCATATTTTGTTGTCTGTCAATTTAAAATGATTTGTTCTTTCAAAATTAGCCGTTGTAGGTTTGATGGTAGTAAGCCCTTTTCAATTGTTCCTTTTTCTTAACGTTAAAAAGGCCAAAATAACAAATATTTTCCATCGAATTAGTTATATTCCGCAAATCACGAAGGTTTGTAGTCATTTAATTTTTTTCGAGGGTTAATAGTCTTACTTAGTCCGTTTTATTTTACCGATTTGATTTGATATAGCTTAATAATTTGTTACTCCCTCCGTCCACATTAGGATTACCTTCGACTTTTCTTCACTCATTTTATAAAAATGATAACTCCTTCAGTCCCATAATAGATGTCACACTTTCGTTTTTAGTTTGTCCCACAAAAGATGCCACAAAAGTTTTCCCTCGCATTAATATAAATATATTATTTTCTCTATTCACTTTCTCTCTTCACTCAACACACAAAACTACATTTCCTAAAATCTCGTGTCATTATCCAAGTGTGCTATCTATTAAGGGGCGGAGGGAGTAATAAATTGTAAAGTGGAGAAATGATAAAGTAAGAAAGAGAATGACCAGTTCTGGAGTAGTTACTATATTTTTAAAAATTATTATACAATAATAAAAGGGAGAAAAGAATTGTGATAGAAATAATAATGCTGATGATGACGATTGTTGAGCGTCTTAATTAGGGATTGTAATATGGAGCATTTGAGGTTCGTATTGCTTACTTGAGAATATATCTTTGTTGGTTGCTAAACTTTTTATAGGAATCAGCTTTCCAAGTTATAGACGCATTAGTAGAAACACTTGTTAATGAAGTAAGGCCTTAGCCATACATTTAAAGCTATCATTTCGATAAAAACAATGTTTATTAGACTAAATCTGACAAATTCAAATTCAAATTCAAATTCAAATTCAAATTCAAATTCAAATTCAAATGAAGTTCAAACTTAAAGAAAATCTAATATTTGTATTCTAAAAACAATAGTTTGCTTCACTAGTCAAATAGGAGTAGCATTTTAAGCCGGTTGATGGGAGGCAACATAATTTCATTCTAAAACTGAAATTATACACACAAATTGATGGGAGGCAACATAATTATAATCTTCACCAAACAACGTAAGACTACACATAAAATCCTGAATTTTTTGTACAAATAAAGCTGATGGATCATTTTACTGTTTTAGAGTGCTTGATAAGCCACTCCATCACAATATCTATGTTCACAGTCTCCTTGCAGGATATCATATAGCAGCACACTTCTCTATCCGCGATTGTGTTCAATCCCCTACCGAACAAGAAGAAACGAGAGACGAATATTAGTGAAGGTCGAGATAGATAGAGAATTTACACTGCGCTGCTGCTAACTTACAGCTGCTCAATCAGCGGTTGCTCTGTAAGAGCTTCTGACTTATCGATCTTGTTGCCAAGCACGAGCAAAGGAATCCCGGCTAGTGTAGGTTTCTTCAACAGATCGTGTAATTCACTTCGTGTAATGGGGATGCTGTCTCGATCAGCTGCATCAACTACATATCTGTTGCAAGATACGGAGACAAACATATAAAGGCTTAAACAGGAAAATTTATAAATGAAAGGAGATAAATGACAATCATTCAACAGTAACGTAATTAGGCTCCATGAATCTCATTAATACGCAGATGAAAAAGGAGCCCTTCTTTCAAAATAGTAAAAATGTGCAGAGTGGAAAAACCAGACATGTAAATGGTAAACCTAATCTCTTACTTAAAGGGAAAGATTGAACTCTCGCGAATAACAGATCGAAGAGGTTAAAAACGTGAAGTAAATAGTAATCTCAGGAACAAAAGCATAGGTTGAAGGATTCATGTATTGCAAGCAAGATGATTGCACATAATATTACTGAGATGGAAAAAACAAATAATTAGAACACAAAAAAGGTGAGTTACACTATGGCTGTGACACCCCGGCAATAGCGCTCCCACATGGAACGAAATCTCCTCTGCCCGCCCAAGTCCCAAAGTTTTATAGTGACATTTCCTTTAGTGACTTTCCGCATATTAAACCCCACCTGCTCTCCAAAATGGAAAGAGTTTATGTCAAGTATAGTGATAGGCAGAACATAAATCAACGAGTGAGTAAGATAACCTACGGTTGGAATTGAATCCTCGGTATAGCCTCCTGTCTGAATGAAAACAAACATCAGTAAAACGAGTGATTTTAGAAAAACAACGAGACCATCTATAGGCATGTTGTCTACACTCACAGCGATGGCGTTGACAAGTGAGGTCTTCCCTGCATTTTGAAGGCCTACAAGAGAGAGTTCCATTTCCTGTTTGTAGAATAAACTGATAAAGAAACAGAGTTACTACATCACATTATGGACTTACAACAAAATGAGCACAAAAAATACGCTATTGCATTTGATTTTATTGATCACTTCAGCATAAATAATCCTAACTACAAATACAACTTAGGATATATGATTGAAGCATAATATCCCATACCTGACTGATTAAAGTATTACGTAGCTATCTATAACTGAATGCCTTAAATTTCCATAAAAAAAAGCATTACTTCCTTAGGTTGAAATTTCTAGTTTCTTAAAATTTCGCCCAAATCATGACTCATGAGCCACCATTGAAGTATTTTATCAAACACTTTGACGTCACGAAGTAGAGCATACCAATTACCAATAAAACACATAAATTAATCCGTTTATTGAGAAATAGAGAGCAGAAATGAAAATTAGTCACTCACAAAGAAAGCCAAACAGCAATAAAGTCAGGAAACGAATTAAAATTCATCAAATAAACAAGGGGAGAAGTTCGAGAAACAGAAATTTACCTTCTTAACCAGTTGAGAAGAGAATCCCACAAGCCCATCTTCAGTAAATCAGCAAATTATTAATAATTTTGGCTAAATGGGTGAAAGTAAGATAGAAAAAGAAAATAGTAGAAAAAGGAGCTTTTTGAGCAGATTCGTGATTTCTTATGCGTGAAAGAATAAGGGAATTGTGAAGTGCAAGTAAAGTAAGGAAATTCACCGACTGAAAGGGAAGGGATAATACCAAGTTTTTAAGGCTGCATCTGTGATTTTGTTTTTATTCGTTGGATTTTGAACTTCTGCTCTAGCGATGAATGCAATGTAGCATACTGGGATATTACTGCAGCATTTTCTGTTACTATCATATAACTTAAGTCATTTTCACTTAACACACGTTTCTGTTACATATATTCTATATTCGTGCTATGTAAAGAGACATTTTAGCTTAATACGAATTTTAAAACATTGCTTTAACTCTATGTAAATAAATTAATAGAGAAAGTAAATAAAATATGAGACCCATTAATTTTATAATGGGTTATGAGGGTAAGAAGTTAGTGAAATGTGAGATACGAACACCAATATTGCAAAAGATAAATACTTTAACGTGGACAACTCAATGGCAAAATGGTTCTATAAATGATGGTTAGTAGGAATACTAGTTGAAAAGTAATTAAACAAAAGTTTACAAATAAATTCTAATATTAAATAATAAATAGAAGTTTTTATTTATACAGTACTATATTTATACATAATACGGAGTACTATTATCTGTTGACAATTTTATATATATATAAGAAATAAAATACACATGCACAATTTATTTTAGTATGGCGACGAAACAAAATTTATGAATTTTTAGCTTAATATATAACCCGTTGGGCCACTTAGGCTCATTTTTTAATTTTCATATTTCCGATGTCCCAAAAAATAGTTTCTTTTTACAATATCTTTTAGTATATTTTGCAAAAATAGTCTCATATTTTACCAAATTCATATTAAAACTCTTGTCGTCGTAAAGTTTCTACTTTTTGGATAACAATGAACCATGGATCTCGGGTTAATTTCGGGTCCCTCTATCATTCGGAAAATTGGGCTATAATCTCATCTATCATTGTTTAAAAGGAGAGTTTTGAGAAAAAAAGAATGTCATTTTAGAATGAAATTATGATTATTGGTCAAAGTACATAGAGAAGAGAATTTTGCTGCCGATTATTTGTCACATTTTGCTTATGGGTTTGGTAGAGGACTGCACACTCTAGAGATGGCACCACAAGATATTCATAGTTGGTTTCTTCCTGATATATTAGGTATTTTTGATATTAGCTAAGTTGTTTCGGGTGTTACTCGCGATTTATTAAAAAAAAAAAAAACAAACATTGTTGGGCAACACCAATGTCCAATACAAATTGACTTCTTAAATAAGGTTGAAACCTCTATAAATACTTCTGATTGTTTCCCGTCACACAACATTGTGCACTACATTTCATATATTCATAAACTTTGACGCCATGAATTTTGTTACAGGATTTTCTCCCTCTAACTTGATTTTTCTCCATATGTATTTAAGTAAAATTATCGTTCAAATTATGCATCTATAAATGTGTTATATTTTCTTAAAGTGTGATTTTCTTCCGCAACAGAGATCCAAAAGCGTGGTAATTAACATAAATATTTATATTATTTTAATTTTAAACTGATTTAATGTTATATTTTCCCTATCTAAATCCTTAGTATTTCTTAACTTTATAGTATTATGTAATATTGTTTCTTATTTTAATTGATTAATTGACAATGTAATATGGGCATGGAAAATAGTCGTATTAAATTGTGAAGCTATTTGGATGAATCCATGGTTTCCCAACTATAGCATTAATAACCATCCAATTATACAATTATGAATTGACCTAACTATTATGAATTAAAAAAACAAAAAAACGATTTAATTTTAATTTAAAATTTTCTTTCTCTGGTTCATATGGAGTGCATCACTCTACATGTATTCTCCAAGCAATAATTCTATGTAGCTTTGACTTTACAACGATGCTTGTTTGTCTTATTACACCCACAGCTTTAAGTAGCACCTCTAAAAAAGTTATTAAAATTCACAGATTTGCATCTAAGTTGTTTTAGCACTTTGCACTTTGATTTTTTATTTTGTTTTATTTATTAGCAATTTGATTTCTTAATTGTTGAGGAACCATACATTATCGATATTGATGCAATCTTACAGATTATAAGGTCGACGTGAACTTTTATCATAATTCAGTGCTATCTAATCACCCATATTTTACGATGTTATTTTCTTAAGTTGCACATATTTTATTTTGCACGATTTACACAAATTTTGCAAAATTATAAATTCTTATAATAAAATAATCTATACACCCTTAATATTACGAGATGCCCTCGATAACTTAAAACTTTAAATCCAACATAAAGATAATGTCTTTTTTGTTGAACATTTAGATTGAGAGAATGCCAATATAAAAGAACCAACTTTATTTAGGACAAAAGAATACATATTTTAACAACATCAGAAAACAACACAACTTTGTTAAATGGAACGGAATCTTATGTCTGAATAGTCTTCATTCCCTTCTCCCTTAAGTTTGTACTCAATTTGAAAAACAGCTTTGACACCAAAGTTGTTTACTTTTGGGAGAGGGGAAAAAAGTATGAGAGAGCCAAGTTGATATCCACCATGCACCAACAAAATGGAAAGGCTAATTAAAGGGCTGTCGAAAAAGCAAATCTCTCACTGTATTATTTTTTGTTTATTTACCTGCAAAAAGAAAGAAAAGGTATCACATTAAAAAATTATGGAGTCAATAACATGGGTCTCAAAATTCATTTTTCTGAATCAAGTGATATGCTACCATGTTATTGGTATATACTAGTATCACATATGCCAATGATATAAGAAATGATAATTTCTCACAATATACAGAATTAATAGGTGATCTTGTTCTATAAATTTCTCACCGTTTCGATTGGAAACCCTTCTCAGAAAAGTGAGGAAGATGATGAGCAATGCAACCCCGGCTAATAATCCAAGAACTATAGCAAATGTCTTCTCCGAGTCGCTATGAGCAATCGAATGATCTGTAACCAAATACTATTATATTTTGTTTATAAATAATTTTTTTATATAATAAAGTGAAAATTAATTACTTTTTTCCACTGATAAATGAACAGAACTGTTAGACACAAATGAAAAAATAATTTAATTACTTTGCTCACCATGATTTGGTTGGGTATAAGCGTGGGCCCCATTAGTGGAATATCTCGCGTAGCACTTTCCCAAAAACATGTCTCCAAAAACAGCGCCGCCGCACTCCGCCTTGAGCTGCCGCAAGGCCTCCGTGAGGCAGTCCTGGCACTGCCCATTGCTCAAGTCGCCAACACACTGCGCCACGCCCTGTACATCCGCGGACCCGCCAACCCGGAACGGCCCGCCAGCCCGGCTCAAACCATCCAGCATGGCTTCTCTGCGGGCCATCTGGCCGGCGTCGAAGTCGTCAGATGGCCCGCACTTCTTCGCGACGACGGCCTTGTCCTCAGCCCCGATGAACGAGACGTTGTCGTACTTGGCGAAGCAGCCGTCGAGCTGGACAGCGGCGCCGCAGGCCTGGGGGCAGAGGGGGCCGAGGTGGGACACGGCCTGGGCCACGCAGGTGGCGCAGTCCGGCATGGCGAGGTCGGCCCGGCACTGGTAGAGGCCGTAGACGACGTCTTGTGGGGCCGAGCCCATGATCTTGAACTTGTTGTAGGCGGAGTAGGTGGCTGAGTTCACTAGAGAGGTGAGGAGGGAGTTGAGGTTGGCTTCGAATTGGGAGCCCGCCGCGTATTTGATCTGCGAGCACCCGCCGTAGATGAAGGAGTCGGAAGCGAAGGCGGCGGAATGAAGAAGAAAATGGTTAAGATTTGGAGTGGGAAAGAAGGTTTTTCCATGTTTTGGATGTGTGTGTGAGTGAGGGAAGTGAAGATGAGTTTGCATGGAGATGTGAGTGTTTAAGTAGGGGATTACTTTTGGGACGGGAGTATTTAATTGGAAAAAGAATACACTAGTGAGTCCATAACTTTTTTACTTGTGGGCTGGAAAAGTCTTTAAATCTTTATTTTAATGTTTTGCGGGATTGAATGGGAAAATGAAAAATCAGTGTTTTAAAAATCGGAAATGTTTGGGTTTGAGTGTAAATTAAAGTCGCTTGCTATGGGTTTGTTTTGGCCTCAAATCTGTTAAGCTTTCCCACTTTCTGGTGTTTTTCGATTCACCTTGTTCGTGCCGACGATCATTCCCTATTCTCACAATAGTATTGATCAAGAGGAAGATGTGGAAGATGAAGTAATCCAGCTTTACAATATGCTTGCGCGGCTTATTCCTATGTTAGAAAAATTGTATCGATATGATTCCAATCCAAATCCAGAAATTGGAGCAGCAGAGAATCAAGAAGATGGAGCTGTACATGATCAAGAAGAAGGAACAGTGCATAATGAAGAAGATGGAGAAGTAGATACGAGCATTATTTAGTTAGTTAAATTAGGGATTTGTGTATTTTTTTCATATCTTTGTTTATTTGCGTATCTTTTCCATATCTTTGTTTTCTTGTTCATTAAGTTAGCTATTAACATTATAAATAGGAGTTATTGTAATCATTTGAGAAATCAATCAAGAATATCAATATTATCGTTCATTCTCTTCTCCAAAGTGAGAGACCCGTTCTTGCTCAACGGGCACTTGCTCGCGACAGACATTTATCGATCGCCGATCTACGGACGCCGATCAACCCGATAGGGGGTTTATCCTATCAAATTGGTGCTTTCATCGCGATCTCACCCTCCAAAACACCGATCGTCTCAAAGCGGCGATCCGTCTCATCCCTCAATAGATCAAATTTATCCATCTTATCCAGTAATCGATCCAGCTTCCCATTCACAGAATCGTCCTGATGCGAATCGTCGTTAGGACGACTCTCCAATTCACCGTCCTCCATATGTGGACGCTGAAAAACCCCGTTACGTCGGCGACGCGAAGCCCCATTAGGAAACGTATCTAGGCGATGGGCGCCCCACGCCGATTTTCCGTTGTTGTTGAAACGACTCATGAGTCTCTCAATGAAAGCACCAGATGTTAAGAGTTTTTCCCTCTCAACGAACCGACAACCGTAGTTGGCAGTAGAAAGTAAAATTCCGGCGCCCTTGATTGGGTCGGCGGCTCGAGGTGATCGACTGTGCGCGGGAATTCGGGGGCAGTTCGTCGCCTAGGTTTTCAGTTGTCAACGATGTGTTGGGCAAATAATATTTTCATTCATAGTTAGAATTATGAACAAAAGCCCTATTTATAGTCTAAGGACCATAGGGTTGGTTTGACCTTCCTAGACATCTCGGGAAAGAACCAACAAAGAAAACCCGAAACGGAGCTTATAATACGCTCGACTCTTTCATAAAATAAATAATAAAAAACAATATTCTAGAAATAAAAATAACAAAAAGATAAAACATGAAACTCTCAGACTCTTATTTGGAAACGAACTCGCCAAGCCTCTTAGGCGGGCGCCTATTCCTTGTCGGCTTCGATACTGCAATGGACCGTTGCGGCTGCTGCTCTTCTTGCGGCTGCTGCTCTTCTCCCGTATCTAACTCCGACGGCTCGTCTCCTGCATGCTCAAGGTCAGGCCGTTGTAGGACCGTATCAGAAATCAAGAAGAAGATGGAGCAGTACACAATAAAGAAGCAGTAAGAAATCAAGAAGAAGATGGAGCAATACATAATGAAGGAGATGAAGCAGTAGGAAATGAAGAAGATGAGCAAGTGGCATGGCTGCTAGACCTCAACCAATTTCCAAATTTGGGGAATTGGTTAGTTGGGGAATAGTAGTGATGATAGAGGGAAGGGGACGGTTGATCTTAACCACGATGTGCCATCGGTATTCCTCTGAAGACACATTCAGAAAACGACGGACGGAAGGGCGCAACGATCCTGTCATGGAATGAGATGAGGATGATACTGAAAATCCCTTTGAGGGGGGGTCGGCCCATGTGAAGGGACGAACTGCCAGATTGTGCAGCGAAGGGGTACCTGTAGCCACATGATCAATGCGGAGTGCCAACTGAACTGCATCAGAGTAATTCGTGATATTTGCTGCCTTCATATGCATACGGATATCCGGACGCGGCGCTGCTAGAAAAAACCCAAGATACTGGTGGTTGGAGAGGTCAGGTGTCTGAAAGAGGCCGGCCTCAAAAGTAGCGACATAATCGGTGAGAGAACTGTCGTGGCGGACGGCCGCAAAGGCTTCATACTCGTCTAGTGCTATGTTATCCCCGAAACGCTTCATCAGTTCCTGGATAAAGCGATCCCACAAAAGAGATGGAATCCGTCGGTTCAATAGTTGAATCCATGGCAAGGTCGGCCGCCAAGGTAGCCATGGCGATCTTCAATTGGTTTTCTGGTGGAGAGTTAGACACCAAAAAGTATTGTTCCGCTTGTTGATTACTAAACTCAATTACTTAAAAGTTAAGAATAGCTTTGTTGGAAATGATGAGTAGGTGATGAGCAGGTGCATCATCAACTTGAAGATTAGTGGTGGACTTTTGAATTAACATTGTGTTCTTCATGGCTAAAAGGAAGCCACAATTGCATTACGTGTAAGCAGGTGGAGTATGTGGTCATTATATGATGTCTTCCTAATTAAACTAAGTAGAACACATATCATGGATGTGTTAGCTATACTATCAACTTTATTTACCTATAAATAGGAGTCCTATGTTGTTCATTGTAATCATTAATCAAGAAAGAAAAGAGAAGTGAGTGAGTTAAGAGAGAAAGAGCCCTAGCTCAAGTTAGAAAGAGTGAAGAGTGTTTTGTAGTGCTGAATTTTGAATGTATTTTGTAATCATTTTGTGAGAAGCTTATTAATACTTATCCTTCATATTTTATTCTTGTTGAGTGATTTTATATATTTTGTGTGTCAAATACCCAACAAATCTGGTATCAGAGCCACTCGATCCTACCTATGGCGGCAACGTTGAAAGTTTGGATGAATCCATCGAATGCAAATCCTTTGTGGCGAGTTTGAAAGTTTGGCGATGTCTGAAACGAAAAATATTTCGGACTATTTCACTAGAACATTAGTTATTGTGAAACAAATGAAAAGGCAAGGAGAGATAATTGAAGATGTTCGTGTCATTGAGAAAATTCTTCGTTCCTTGACGTCGAAATTTGAGCACGTTGTTGCGGCAATCGAAGAATCAAAAGATCTCAACACTATGTCAATCGACCAGTTGCAGAGCAGCTTGGAAGTCCACGAACAACGCATGAAGAAAAAGACCACTCCGTCACTTGAGCATATGCTACAAGCGAAGATGTCAACACAAGAAGACAAGAAGTTTGAGCATGGGACATCACGTGGCAGATACAACCGAGGTCGAGGCTATCGTGGCCGAGGAGGACGCAACCAACGTTACCATTACGAAGGAGGACGTGGCCAGAATTATCAAAATCAAGGAGGACGTGGCCATAATTATCAAAATGAGGGAGGATGTCAATATTCTACCTATCGAGCCAGAGGTCGAAATTCTTATGGACAAGGAGGACGAGGAAGAAGGCGATACAAATGCGGTTATTCTCAAACCTATAATCAATCAGGGTTTGATAAAGCAAATGTCGAGTGCTATACTTGTCATAAATTCGGGCATTACAACTATGAGTGTCCAACAACCGGAAATACCAGGTCCAATCAACAAGTCAATTATGTCGAAGGTGGAGACGATGTTGAGCAAGTAATTTCAACCTCTCTTTTTTACTCATAAAGGACTTGAAGGTGATCAGTGCAACACGTGGTACTTGGATACTGGAGCTAGTAACCACATGTGCGGGAACAAGGAACTCTTCATGGAGCTGAAGAAGACATCTTATGGGGATGTTACTTTTGGAGATTTCTCAAAAGTTGCGGTGCAAGGAAAATGTAACATCTTGATTAAGGTAAATAATGGAAATCATGGTTTTATATATGACTTCTATTATGTACCCACCATGAAGAGCAATATTTTGAGTCTTGGTCAATTGCTGGAGAAAGGATTTGATGTTAGTATCAAGAATTCTTATCTGTCTATCAATGATGCTCGAGGTAGTTTGGTTGCTAAGATGTCCAAAAATAGATTATTTGCATTGAACATGAAACATGATATGTTGAAGTGCATGAATGCTATTGTTAAAGATGAATCATGGTTATGGCATTTGCGTCTTGGACATCTGAATTTTGATGGTTTGAAGCTTCTGTCCTCAAAGAATATGGTGAAAGGCTTGCCGCATATTGATCATCTTGAAGAAGTTTGTGAAGGATGCATACTGGGAAAACATCACATGCCAAGTTTCTCAAAAGAAATGAGATGGGGAGCATCACGCCCGTTGGAGATCGTTCACACAGACGTTTGTGGTCCTCTGAAGCCTATTTCTACCAGAGGTAATCAGTACTTTCTAACTTTCATTGATGATTACTCCAGAGAGACTTGGGTGTATTTCTTGAAAATGAAATCTAAGGTGTTTGATATTTTCAAAGAGTTCAAAATTCTTGTTGAAAGACAGAGTGGACACTATATTAAAGTTCTCAGATCAGACCAAGGTGGCGAGTTCACATCCGATCTGTTCGAAAAGTTTTGCAAGGAGCATGGAATCATTCACCAGCTTACACATCCATATACTCCTCAACTGAACGGTGTTGCTGAAAGAAAGAACCGGACAATTCTTAATATGGCGAGGAGTATGATCAAATGGAAAGACTTACCCCGAGAATTCTGGGCTGAAGCTGTCGCAACAGCAGGTGATGAGCAGGTGCATATTCTGGGTTGATTGCTAAACTCAATTACTTAAAAGTTAAGAATATCTTTGTTGGAGATGATGAGTAGGTGATGAGCAGGTGCATCATCGACTTGATTAGTGGTGGACTTTTGAATTAACATTGTGTTCTTCATGGCTAAAAGGAAGCCACAATTGCATTACGTGTAAGGCGGTGGAGTATGTGGTCATTATATGATGTCTTCCTAATTAAACTAATTAGGACACGTAGCATGGATGTGTTAGCTATACTATCAATTTTATTTACCTATAAACAGGAGTCCTTGCTGTTCATTGTAATCATTAATTAAGAAAGAAAAGAGAAGTGAGTGAGTTAAGAGAGAAAGAGTCGTAGCTCAAGTTAGAAAGAAAATGAGAGTTTTTGTAGTGCAGAAACACTTTTGAATGTATTTTGTAATCATTTTATGAGAAGCCTATTAATACTTATCCTCCATATTCTATTTTTGTTGAGTGATTTTATATTTTGTGTGTCAAATATCCAACACCGCCCACGCAAGCCAAGCGATCGCCTCGGACCCATCAAAAGTTGGCATAAGCATCGGCTACGTGCCACCCACACCCGTTGAGTAGGACTCCAACCCTTCAAGAGGAGTCAATATGAATTGAATCCTTGAAGGTGTTCCTCTTGCTGAAGAAAAAGGCTTTCGGGCTTCCTCCATGAAAGCCTCGAGTTGAGACCCTAACGCCGAGATAATCAGGCTAACCCTAACCACTTCATTCCACCGTATCCTCCAAGTTTGTTGGCCAAACAACTTGCCGCTCCCCTCTCTTGTAGACCTTCCAATCCGTATCACTGTGGCTACAAACATCATGAATTGAGGTCGATTCCTTTTGTAAAATAACTTATCAGATATTTTGTGATAATAGGATTCTGATCAGTATGTCTGAAAGTCCGGTTCAATATGATTAAACCAAAAATGTTATACTTGATAGATATTTTTATTCAGGAGAAGATAGTAGCAGCAAACATAGTTAAAGTTGCCATTTATTCGAGCTGAAATCAGTTCACAAATATTTTAACCATAACATGAACTCCAAAATTTTTATAGTAAGTTCTTGACATGTTGGTAATCTCATTTCTTGACTTGAGAGAAGTATTGATAAAGAAAAGACATAATAGGAATCAAAACGCCTTAATCAATTATGTCCTCAAGTCATCCACATCAAGCCCAATTTATTCAGCCATAAATCTACTATTCAAACATCAACCTTCCTTGACGAAAAACACACGAAACAAACTCCCAAAACACATCAGTCCAATTCCAGTTGAATTTCGAAAAACAAAAAACTGGATTTCCAAGCAATATAACTCTGTACAAGACTTACAAAAAAACCTACTAAAAAAACGAAACAAGAGTTGGGTGCATTCAAGCATTTGCAACCAAAGCTAGATTTGCTGCAGCTCTTGGTAAGCTAACCATTTCTGTTTTGGGCTGCGAGGTGAGGCGATTCACTAGTAACTCTAGAGCTTCCTTCATCCACCGGTATTCGCACATCCTTCTTGCTTCTCTAACACTAATCTGCTCAAATTTAGTTCACATTAATAAGAATGTGTTTCTTCATACTCCATGTTTTCCTTGTTAATTGAGTCATTTTTTCTATATTGAGAAGTTCCAATATAATTAAGTCATTTCTATTTTGGACAAAAAAACAACACTCTCTTACTTTATTCTCTGTGTACTTTGGTTAACACACAATTACTATTATGGTATGTACAGATTTCAGACAAAAAGGGATTTTAGTTTTACCCATAATCTTTGACGGATGTCTCTCTCAGGCCAGATTTCCAGCTGCTCCTTTACTAGCAATGGGAACATGTGACCTTCATAGAAGGTTTCTCTGTTTTTGCTATTGAAACTCCATTTACCCAATTTATTCTGCAATCAAAATTCCAACACCCATATATCATATTTTATCCAATGGGATAATTATTATTGAATCGTCAACTCTAATCCAATATCCAGTTTCAACTTTACTTTTTTATTTTTATTTTTTGGTTGTTAGACAAAGTGACCGGACCCGTGATTGATCCATTTAATTAAGAATGGACGAGTTTCGTACCACTCAATCACACTATTAACTTTACCTATTAAATTGTTAGTATATCTTAAATCAATCAAATTGGAACTGAGAGTTGACTGTTGACAATTGGAAGTGATTAAAAATGGAGAAGAGAAGCAACCTGAACATCTCCGACAACACCGGCTTCCTCCACTGTTTCGCGCAGCGCTGCTTCTTCAATAGATTCATCAATTTCCCAACCACCCTTAATTCGCACACCACAAACATCGTGAGTTTTTGTTTTTCTCCTCTAAATCTTAGTACTAAATTAAGAAAAATACCTTAGGAAACAAAACCCCTTTGCCTTTTCTTTGTGCGGTTATAACAAGAACCTCAATATCTTCCTCGTCCACCACAGACGCTCCACGTGGACTCCTATATCTATATGGAATACATCTGCAAATAGCCCCCAAATTTAGATGAATTTAATTCATTTTACACATAAATTCAAGAAAATTTGAAGAAAGTGAGAAAGAGAGAGAGGTACCCAACAATTTGGCGGTGGCCAAGTAAATTGTAACGCTGCAGATGGCGGCCAGTACGAGCTGACAAATTCTTCAATTCCATTGCTAAAATTATGTTTTTCCCTTTGGAGAAAGGTGCTACAACTACACTGATAATTGATGAACCAAAACTAGTGAATTTATATATGTATATATGAGGAAAACTGCGGTGATAAAATAAAGAAGTTGGGCCACAATCTCAGCCTCTGTAAAGAAGACTCTGTCAACCGTATTAATTATGTTTCTACTTTCAAAACCGTTGGGATATACTGCCTCGGTTATTTTTTTTATCAGTTCACACTGAATTATGCATTTATCTGCTCAATTTAATGTGATGGAGTCAATATACATTGTATTTGACTTATTTCACCCTTGTTTTATTCTTCTTTTTTTCTTCATAATTATGATGTGATATTTACAGAATTCGTAATATTACTCCGTAATACAAATATCATTCGAAAAATAAAGACCATAGTTATTTATTTATTTAATGTATTATGTAGAATGTTGTGCAGTAGTAAGTTACATAAATCACCAAAAGGCGGATTCGATACACATGTAGTTAAACTAAAAAACCCAAAAAAATAAGTTACATAAATATTATATTTATCATGATAATTTATTAAGGTAATAAAGGTAAATTTTCTCATTTTTTGGTACAAGTAATATAACGGCGTAAACTCTTTGGTTTTAGGCATTAATCATTCTTGCATATCACGTCAATAAACCTATATCTCAAGCTCAGTATTACAGTGTTCTTCCGTCCCATCTTAGTCAGAGTATTTCTTTTCAGCATGTATATTAAGAATTAAGTGCTTATATTACGTGGAGTTAGAATAAATTTGACAAGAAATAAATGACTCAACTATTTAGGAATGTGTCAAAGAAATATGACTTCCCTACCGAGGGACCGTTGAGAGTACTACAAATATAAATATTAGTAGTATCATATAATGGTCCTAATTAAAATACATTGCTAAAAATAAAAAGTTTGAAAATTTCGTGTATCGGTCATTTGAAAATTGCCAAAACATGTGTTTATGTACGTAACCATATTTACCAGCTTTATTCCAATATTCGTCTCTCCCCTTTTTTTGCATAGCGTTAATTAGACGTGTCAGGTGTGAACATATGGCATCGTATTATACAACTATAAAATTTTACTACTGTCCTCTCAATCTATTTCTTATTCTAATTATAGTGGTTTATATACAAAAATATTCTTTCAGTGTGCGGATTTGATTATATCTGACTAAAAATAAATAGACGTATTTGTTGTGCTTATCCTAATAATTATTTGGACTGAAAGTGTATATATTGAGCGTGTATTAGAATATTCGAAATCTACGAATTTTTCGAAAGGATGACTTGTTACCTTCTCGAATTAAAGAAGATTTCTTTGGGGAAGGATAAATCAACTAGAAACTTCGTACGTGGTCAATTGCGGCTTTCATATATTTAAATATAGGGTTGCGATCAATTGATATTTTTTAGCTTAATTGAGAATTGAGATGCATTATCAGCCACTCATTTTTATTAAATTATTGGTCCATAATTTGGCACGTGAAAATTTTTTTAGATTAATTAAGTATGAAAGGGCAGAATGGTAATTTCATGGTACATTTTATTCAATAAATACTTTTTTTTAAATTAGAATTTTTTAAAAAAATTATTTTTATTTTTAACATTTTTTTAAAAAATTTTGTCAACTACATATACAATTCATGTCAACTACATATGCAATTCATGTCAACTACACACATATAATGTCAACTACATATACGATTCATGTCAACTATACACATATAATATCAACTATATGTGCAGGCTATTGACATTTGATGTTCAGACTATTGACGATAATACCTCCGAGTTGACATAATCTACTTGCAGTTGACATTTCGAAAATGTCGTAGATGAGTGACTAAAAATGTATCTCAATTCTCAATTAAGCTAAAAAATCTCAATCTAACAGGACCCTCTAAATATATTTATTAACACCAGTTTAATGCAAAACTGAAATTCCAATATCAGATTTAAGATTTTGAAATCAGGATGTAATTAACTCATGTGGCAAACGATAACAATTCGACATAACTTTAGTTTGAAAATAAATAAATCTGGTCAATATATTTCTTATAATATCTATAATTTGTTTTAAGAATTATCCTCCTTATAAAAATATAAAAATATTCCATTTTGGACAGTCCCATCAAAATAAGCCCTTCTATTTTTGGTAACTTCTTTCTCACTAATAAGGTGAGTCTCGTTCTCTACTAACAATAGTATAATTACATTTTTTTCTATCTCTCTTACTTTTCCATCTGTGCATCAAGTGTCGTCTCAAATGTTCATATTTTTATGGGACAGATGGGGAATAGTTATTTATGTTGCCTATATATAGTTAGTTTCTCATTATAAATTGAATCCGAAAATTATAGTGAAAGTCTCTAGCTTGACGTTGTCTCCAGACGCAGATACGCATTGTATCAAAGCGTGTAATTTATTATGTTCATCTCTTTTAAATTTATTATTACATGTATTTATTTCCCAAACAATTAGTATCAAGAGCCTAGGGTTGGAGGGACTCATGATGGGGACCAGGAATGTCGTGGAGAAGTTCAACAAATCTGATTTCAAGGAACTTTACGTCCCCTATCGTTTACTTTAGTACGAGGCAACCCATGTAGCCTCTTGATTTCCCTAAAGAAAAGATCGGCTATGTGCATGGCGTCACTAATCTTCCGACATGGAATAAAGTGTGTCATCGAGGAGAATCTATCTACCACAACAAAAATGCTATCATTTTTGTTATGTGAAGGAGGTAGACCTAGTACAAAATCCATTAACAAACATATCCAAGGATAAATATGTGTGGGCAGGGATGTATAAAGACCAAAGTTGTTACTTCAAAACTTATCTTGCCTACATTTAACACAAGATCAATACTCACTCAAGATGTCATAAGTTTTTGTCACCCCAAAGTTCTCCATAAATCCTCATAGATGTAACTCTCTAAAAGGAGAATCTCTCACTGACCAAGAAGGTATACACATAGTATTCTCCTTAAAGAGAAACTCATCAAGCCTATAAAGCTTGCCAAGCTTCATCTGATGTGCTACTTCACCGTTGCTCGCAACTGAGTGTCGAACATTACTCGATAATTATCGAGTCATGGTAGTACTCAGTAAGTATTTTTAGCTAAAGCCCGTAATTTTTGTAGTGAATTATCATTAAAATCTCATATTTGAAATAAATTTTATATCTTGAGTCTCATTAGCACCTTTAAAATTCAGATACTTTGTGTACTACGTATCCAAATAATTTTTGCAAGTATTGCTAATTGAAAAGTGTAAGAAACGTGTAACATGAGGAAACTTTTGATGTGGCCAATCCTTTGGCTTTACATCTCTTGTAACCACCTTTTGCATAATGGTTTGCTTAATGGTGAATTATTATCAAGACCTTCCATGTCCTCTTTTGTGCCTATATAAGGCATAGAGTTGTAGAGAGGAAACAACACGAACAAATCATTCTCTCTTCTCTCTAGCTCTAGCATTCTAGTTCACATTAGGAGCATTGCATTGCTCGGTTCTCGTCTCCAATTCAAGTTCGTCGGTGCCTACGAGTTTGAGGCGCTTCAACTCGGTAGGAGGAAAGTCGTTTCATCTTTGGGGACGTTGCGCCAATCCGTGAGCACTAGCCGGGGCGTATCTCGTCTTGTGGAGAGAGGGATACCTCGACTCGACTTGAAGAAGACTATAGTTTGCATCTTGTTCTTTTTATTGTATTTACTTTGTTTTATTTACCTTCTAGTTTGTTGTTCTTTTGTGATAGCAAGAGTTTACCCGTATAAAGGCTGCAATATTTCCAACAATCGTAAGATGAGATATTGTACTCTTGCTAAAATCATGTCGATGCGCTATGGAGTGGTTAATTCCTTGAGATCTATTCTCTTGAGAATGGTGTTTATCGTTTGTCATCTGACAAGCAAGACCAATTTAGACTTGGTAGTAGTAATTGAGATGCATAGGTTATTGAATATACCAATGCACATATGGTTCAATATAATTGTGTACTTATTAATGGAGACAATATTGTGCAAATTATTTGAACGTGTTGTTATAAACAACAAAGATCACGAGGTGGTCGCAATGGTCTCCGACGTGAACCATGGTAACAATCCAAATGAATGGTTTGTTGATACAGGTGCCACATGTTATGTGTGCTCCGAGAGAAGCTTTTTTTCTACTTACAAATCTGTTGGAGGTAGAAAAGTATGCATGGGAAACCAAGTCTCTTCTAAGGTGGTTGGTATGGGTAATGTGTTCTTAAAATTAGGATCAGGAAAGGTTCTTACCCTTAAGGATGTGCTGCATGTCCAAGAAATCCGAAATAATTTGGTGTTAGGCTCACTTATAGTAAATCATGGATTTCACTAGAATTTGAGTGTGAAAATGTTATATTGACCAAGTATGAAAAGTTCATAGGTGAAGGTCACCTAGTGAATGAGCTTTTTGAGCTGAATGTTACGGTCATTCACCGTGGAAAAGGAATAAGCAATAAAGAAGATGACACATCCTCTTATTTGCTTGAAAGCTCTGATTTATGGCATAATAGATTGGGACATGTAAATCTAAATGCTATAATAAGATTAGTGAATCTTGATTTACTAAAAGTTCACGAGTTTAACTCACAAAAGAAATGTGAAGTCTGTGTTGAAGCAAAAATGACCAAGCTACCCTTTCGCTTGGTAGAACGGAGCAGCACAAAACCTCTAGAATTAATTCATACAAACGTATGTGATTTAAAATTTGTGCAAACTAGAGTTGGTAAAAAGTACTTCATCACATTTATAGATGATTGCACAAGGTATTGTTACCTTTACTTATTAAGAAGTAAAGATGAGGCAATTGAAGCATTTAAAGACTTCAAAAATGAAACCGAAAATCAACTTAATTGTCGAATTCAGTGTGTTCAAAGTGATAGAGGTGATGAGTATGTAGCTCCGTTTGCAGAATTATGTCATGCAAGTGGTATAATTCACCAAACAACGGCTCCATATTCTCCTCAGTCAAATGGAGTTGCTGAACGAAAAAATTGAACACTTAAAGAGATGATGAATGCTCTGTTGATTAATTCTGGTTTATCCCAGAACATGTGGGGGGAGGCTGTGTTAACAGCGAATCATAACCTGAACAAAATTCCACTAAAAAATAGGGATGCGACTCCTTATGAATTGTGGAAGGGAAAGAAACCTTCATATACATACCTCAAAGTGTGGGGGTATTTAGCGAAGGTAGAAGTGACTCCTCCGAAACAAGTTGCAATAGGCCCTAAAACAGTCGATTGCATCTTTATTGGCCATGCACTTAATAGTAGTGCATATCGTTTCCTAATCCATAGGTCAGTTGTGCCTGGCGTAGCTGAAGGAACAACAATTGAGTCAAGAAATGCTATATTCTTTGAGAATGTGTACCCTTACAAGAAGCAGGAGGATCGTTCTAGTAAAAGAATGATGGATGAATCCACTAGTTCTAATCCTCCAAAAAGGATGAGGTCAAGTCCTGAGGATATAGAACCAAGATGTGGTAAAAGAGTTAAAATTGCTAAGACTTTTGGTCCAGACTTCATAACTTTCATGTTGGATGGTGAACCAAAGTCATTGGAGGAAGCTTTGTCTGGCCCAGACGCAGCGTGGTGGCAAGAAGCTATCAACAGTGAAATTGAATCCATAATGAGAAATAACACTTGGGTGTTAGTAGACTTGCCTGAAGGCTGTAAGGCTTTAAGGTGCAATTGGATTCTGAAAAGGAAATATAAGCCCGATGGTACCATAGATAAGTACAAAGCTCACCTAGTTGTCCAAGGCTTTAAGCAGAAAGAAGGGTATGACTTTTTTGATACCTATTCACCTGTTACGAGAATCACTTCCATTCGGGTGCTTCTTGCGATTGCTGCTTTGCACAATCTTGAGATTCACCAAATGGATGTGAAAATTGCGTTTCTGAATGGTGATCTAGAAGAAGAAATAAATATGGAACAACCCGAAGGGTTTGTTGTGCCTGGGAAAGAGCGAAAAGTATGCAAACTGGTAAAGTCATTATATGGGTTGAAGCA
>NW_024599190.1:0-33263 GCF_004379255.2 Salvia splendens | reverse complement strand
ACTCCGGTCACGTGAGATATCATTCCCCGACCGCTTATTGCCGCCTTCATAAGTACGGACCAGAGAGCGTAATTCTCTCCGTTGAGTTTGTCTCCTCCGATGTGGAGGGACTCGTGTCAATCTTGTATGACACAACAGCAGTTTCTGGTGGGTCGTTTTGGTTTTGATTCATCGCAAAACTATTGCGCATGAAGTTGCAAATTGCCGGGCAAATTCATCCGTCGTGGACTGGTTGGTAGTTTCTATTAGTTTCTGATCTTCTTGGTCTGACATATTTGCTGTTACAGGTTCGGGGGAAGAAAATGATGGAAAAGATACGAGAAAGGGCCGAGAAAGGTATCAAACGTTTCCCGGGGAGTATTTCTCAGGGCAATGCCAACATAGCCATTTCCTTGATCGTTCTGACTTCTCTGCCAAGGACACCCTAATTGGCACAATCTTGGAGTTGCCTCCGTCGCGAGCTGATGGGCCGCCCGCTGGTGGCGGAACCGAACTGCTCGGCAGCACTCCAGCCGACTGCCTAGAATCGCGGGACGACCATTGCCGCTTCTTATTAGAGAACGATTGTTGCGTCCGATTCTCCTGCGTTGCCCCCAAACGCAGAGCCAATGCCATGGCCTCCGCCAATGATTGTGGTTGTTGCAGCTCCACTTTCTCCTGAATAGGTTGCTTGAGGCCCTCCACAAAAATGGGGATCAGTGACGCCTCCGAAAGGCCTTGCACTCTGTTTAAATACCGCTCAAAAGTGTCATGGTATTCTGCTACTTAACCCGTCTGGACCAATTTGGCTAGCGGACCAGTAAAATTCTTAAAACTCTGAGGATCGAACATGTGGCGAACGTCCTCCAGGAACTCGGGCCACGTGATGAAAGGATTGTTCTTTTGATAATTAAAAATCTACTCGGCTGCTGGGGGGTCGAATAACATTACCGCATAGTGCAACCTATCTTCTTCTGGCATAGAAACATGATCAAAGTAGTACTCCATGCGGGATATCCAATTTGTCGCGTTGGAGCCGTCAAAGTGCGGGGCCCCGTATCGTAACCCCAGTCCTATCATCACCTCCATGTCGATCATAGCCTTGATCGCGGTGCCGTGGGCTGTCCCACACAGTAGCACGGCGGCGGCTGTTTCCCCCACATTGTCGCGACGACGGCAAGTCCCAGCTCGTCGCGTGCCGTCGGGGCTCCCGTGAGGATCCCCCGTCCCTGCGGCGGTTATCGCGCCTAGCGAAATTATCACAACGTCCACCCCGTGGCTGTCTCCCCCCACGAAACCCGAACTGCTGTCTAGGGTTTGAACCCCGCAGTGGAACATAAGTCTCCCTGTAGGAGCGGTAATACCTATCATCGGAGTCATCATCATCATCCGAAAACAACTCTTCCTGTAACGAAACTCCTTCCAAATTGTTGACATGCCGATCAGTCGTATCCATGCGCATCTCCAATTGATCAAAGCGTGACATGATTTTGTCGAAACCCTGCTTGAAAGGGTCGGCAGACTCCTCCACGTGCGGGTACCTCCTACCTCGCGGATGATATCACGCGGCGGGGGTCACGGCTGGGCGTTGATCTCACTGTTGCCGGCCACAACCTGACGACGCGAGGAGCCAACCATCAATTCTTGAGCGTTTCCCCTGTCAACATCGGCTGAGGGGGGGCGTTCGATTCGGGCAAATCCATGAGTACTGGAAGAAAGCGCCAGTTTGTTAGAGTATCCCTCCCTTAACGAAGAACTTCTGTCAATTCACACACGAATACCACAAATCCGGCTCCTTCGTCGTGAAGGTCGGCGACTGAATTCTAATCTGGCGCGGAGAGTTTTCTCCATTGGCAGAGGGTTAGATTTTCAAGAGTATTACGCAAGTAATTTGGGCAAATAATTCTTCGTTGATGAAAAGACTGAAACAATGAAAAGCCCTTTTTATAATCTACGGACTCTAGGGTTGGTTCGACTTAATCTAAACATCGGGAAAGAACCAACAAAGAAAACCCGACGGAGCTTATAACCGCTCGACTCAATATAAGTTTAAATAACTAAAAACAATATTCTCTTCAAAATAAAATAACAAAAAATAAATAAAACAGTTGCTCCTGGGGCGACGTCAATTCTGCAACCGGCTGGGCGGTTTGAGCCGGTCTCTCGGCCTTAAGACTCGATCCGTCGACGGTGCCTTCGCAAGCTCCGTCGTCGACACGTCCGGCTCTTCACTCGGCGAGTCCTCACCGGCTGGCGTGCTCTCCACTCCCTCGCCAGCCGACACGTCCGCCTCCTCCGTTGCGTCCTCTGCCGTCGGTGTAGGTGCGTTCGTAACAGATTAATGGGTCCTTCTTCTGCTGGCCGGTGTATAAATCGATGAGAATTTGGTCGTAATCGAGGCCCTTCTCTTCTAGGGCAGCAAGAACCCTTCTGGTTGCGGAGGAGGAAGGTTGGCCGTAGACCTTCATCGCCATTGCTGTCATGTAAGAGGAGAGATTTGGGACTGCTCTGTGGACGGCTACTGTTTAAATAGAGATGGCGTCGCATTTATTTCAGTTTGCTCGTTAAGTTAGTCCATTAATCTTTTGCTATCAATTTTATTATTGCTCCCCTTCATTACATACCAAACACTGACCCAAAGTCTCATATTAGCCTCTAGAATTTAGTTTATTTGTTCATAAAAAATAATAATTCAAACAAGATTTCAATTCAGGAAGTGTGGTCAATGAGTCTATATACTCCCACCTATAAGTAGTACGTTTTGCCCTTCTCCACGTGCGAAAAAACAATAATACACTACATTTTTGACAAATTATATCAGGTACTATTAAAGTACTCTCCCGTCCTATTAAAAATAACTCATTTTCCTTTTTTTGTTTTCTCAACTAAGATGATCCATTACTAAAAATGGAAATACCTTTCTTTCTACTTTATTCCCTCTCTCTTACTTTATTCTCTACTCTTCACACACAAAATAAAATTGCATAAATTCACGTGTCGCCTAAAGAAGGGGTCATCTTCCTTGGGACGGAGGGAATACTAAATTTTGTATAGTAATTTCTTCATTCTGCTGTCAGCCATTTGTTTTTTTTTTATATGGGATTTGAAAAAAAATGATGTTTTCAAGAGTTTAGGGGAGAAATAAAAAGGGAGAGAAATGAGATAGTAAAATAAAAAATAAAATAAAATAAAAGAGAATTATTATATTATATTTTTATAAAAAAAGAAAATGACTTGAAATTCACCTCATGATTATAAATAAAATTATTGTTATGTCATGATGTTCAATTGATTTTGGGCATTTGATATTGCTTGAGAGTGAAACTGTTTTAACTATTTTACCTTATTTATTTTAATTTTACAATTGACATTTTATTTCTTATTAAATTCTTATGTTAGGAGTAGTATACAATAATACTACCACAACCTTTTATTCCTTGTACAATATACATTATTAACTTTCATCTTAACTGGTCTATCTTTATTTTTATTTATTCCTTATACATCATGACTCCGCATAACTAACTCATGGTTCCTACTTCAGAAGTCGTTGGCGTTGTAATACGTATCAAAATTTGCAAAATGATTGAGGAGAGATATGGAAGGAGAAAAATGATGAAGAAGATGGGTTGTGTGAAAATGAATTGGAGAGAAAAAGTATTTATAAAAAGGAGTAAAATAAATATCAAGAAAAAAGGGTGAAAGACCATTATTGGCCAACAACACAATTAAATGAATTTTTTTTTTTTTGTATTAGTAAAAATATTAAAACCGGAAAATGCAATGCGATGCTCACTTGCGCGCTCAATGTGTGGGTGTCATTTTCACTGACTGCGGGGGAGGAGGGTCATCTCTCCCTTTTTCCCTCCACCAATCTCCTCCTGTTGTGATGCTCGAAAACATCCATGTCGCGTATTTCCAAATGTTTGGCGTCAACTATGCGTCTGAGAGAAAGAAAAAAAAAACACTGCGCGTCTGGAAAAGCTAAAAAGACGTGCTTGCTCATTTTTATTGCAAAATAACATGGAAGTTTGTATAGTTTTTACCCGAAATAAATTTTGGTGAGAAAGCAAAAATTGTTGGTATAAACTTCTTGTGTTTTAAAAGGCATTCCAATTAAGTTAAGGCTTAATACTTTATCGAAATCAAAAAATTTAGAAGAAAAAAGCATTTACTATATAAGCGCAAGAGAGATAGTGAAGCAGCTGCAGCTGCATAAAAACAAGAAATGTAGAAGCAGATATTGTTGTTATTCCCATTTTACAATACTAAACTGATTATGGATTTAGCAGTGTCACCCTGTTGGTTTCATTTACATTGGATATTTACAACATCATCGCGAACCCACAAATTAGCACCCAGGAAACATAAGTAGAGGCAGGGAGAGAGTAGCATCATATCTTTAGTGCTAAAATGCTTCTTCTGGCTTCAGAAAATTGTGATACTCCAACTGTGTCATCTCTCCGCCACTCCCTGGCTCGAATTTGCAACGGTAGAAGCTACACGCACATCCACCAACTAGTCAATTTGACAACCATAGATCTTTATTTCATTTAAACCTTAACAGTTCACACAATTCTGAACTACTCATCCTTTCTTCCACATGAGGGAAAAAATATAATGTTGACATATGTTTAGAACCCAGTCTGTCCAGTTAACAGGTCAAGCCAATCCAACAAGTTTAGCCACTTATTAATACTATTAGGTGCCGATCATGATTATCCATCTTAGTTGTGAGATTATTTTAGTTGGATGGGATGGCTATGACTGATTATCATCGTGACATTCAATCTCATGAATCAAACATAATACATATTCAATCATGAGATATAATCTTCAAACCGAATGAGCCCTTAGAACAGAAACAGCCCTATTAGAGGCTGTGATTTACAGAAGCCAGGTCTATGACACTGGTGTGTAGCAGATGCATGTAAAGCTGGAAAAATAGGAACTTCCAAATCAATGAAGCAGTACTACTGTGAGTTAAGTAAAACTGACCTTCCATCCAAGCCAAGAATTACCACTGTATTCTTCTGGTGTCCAAAAGCAACAATATATTGATATCCTTCAGGTAAGCGAAACTGAGCCACTGACCATTCTGAGCTGAAATATTTCGGAAGGACTCCTGCCAAAACAAAAGAAAACTGATTCAGGCCCAGAAGTGTGCAAAGGAAGGCAGTACATACTTCCCACTTCCTCATGAATACCAACTAGCCATATTCTCATGAGAAAAACAGGTCCAATTACTAGCCAACAACCATGAAATGGGGAAAAACAAACAAAATCAATGCTTTAATGATTTTATAAAAACATGTAAGCTTATAATTGTGTTTTAGGAATTCGTGTTCAATCTTTCATTAGTGCTAGTAGTTGTGGATAAGAATCCAATCCAATTTCCTTCAGAACTCAGACAAATTGATAGCAAGCAATTTGCAACTCCCGAATAAAGTAAGAGGCTGCAATATTTCATTTAATAAGAGTGTAACCCAGCATTATTACCTTTCATGAAAGACAGTGAAGAGCCTGGTGTCGTAGCAGAAGGGTTTGTATCAGGAGGGCTGTTTGACCTCTCGCTGCCGACATTCCCAGAATTGACCTTAAGGCTGAAAACGTGAACAGTGCCCTTATCACTTGACACTGCCAACCATTGAGCTGTGGGTGAGAATGCCACACTATATATTTCTGCCCTGTCTGCACCCCTTCGGACCTGCAGCATATTACACGTGGGCTCTTCTTAGATCAGTTTTCCTTGGATGGAGCATAAAACACAAAACAAAATGATCAGGCTCCAGCCGCTCAACAAATAAAACAAAAAAAACTGAATCCGAATACAACACCTTCCCCACGTCATACCTATAGCAATAGCATTGTCACCAACATACTAACAAACAAGAATATATGAACAAACAGACCTCTCAAAAGAAAGAACATCAATATGAAGATTAGACAATAGCATACTGCCATACTCTAATCCATTCGATGTTAGCTCATGAGAAAAAACAAAGGGGCTACAAAATTCACACTCTGCCCATATTCCCACAGCAATGTTATCTAAATTGCTATTAGCAACCAACTCAAGACCATGTTTTTGATGTAACCAACATTTACCTTATCGATGCTTAAATAAATAGAGGTATCAACAAATAAAACAACAAAATACCTCCTGCAGCAAACTCCCGTCGTGTGTGTTATATATCCTAACAAGCGTCCCCTTGGTGCTAGCAGTAGCCAGCAAATTCCCATCTTGAGAGAGGGTAAAGCACGCAATTCTGGAATCATGAGCATTGATGAATTTAGTCCTCTTTGAAGCGTAATGTTCCACCCTGACCTGCCCCTTCTGCAGCCCTGGACAAACCAGCACAAACGATCCTGCAACCTGCGACACCGCGCAGAGTCCCTTGGGGTTCGCAATAGTCTCAATTTGATGCAACAGCTTCAAATCCGCGAAATTGTACACAAAAATCTTCTGCTCGAGAACAACAATAATTCGATCCCTCCGAAGCCGAACCCCGCGCACTTCAGACCTGAAGGACAGCTCCCCGATACACCTGCTCTGGTGGTCGTCCCAAATCATGACCTTATTCAACGGATACTGCGGCGCCTCGCCACCGCCGACCAGCGCAAGGATATTGCACCGGAAAAGCATCTCGACTGCGCCAACTCCCCCGCCGTTGCCATCGAAATCGCGCCGGAAGATCTCGCGGAAGGGGTCGCAATTGAAAATTCGGAAGCCACGATCGGTGCCGGTGGCGAAGCAGCCGTAGTCCTGGTTGAAGGAGAGGTGGAGGAGCTTGATCGGGGTAGGGTTTGGATTGGGGCTGAGGGCGGCGGGGTTATTATTGTTGGCGGAGGCGGCTGAGGGATCGCGGTCGTCGGTGTCGGGAGCGGCGTCGTAGGAGGATCCTCCGTCGTCCGGCGGCGTCTCGGGGTGGAGGCGCTCCTGCTGCTGCTCGAGGTAAGGCTGGAGCATGGGGGAGATGAGATTGAGGTTAGGGTTAGGGTTTGGGTGAGTGGCGATGCTTGAAATTGTAGCCATGGCGGTGGCGGGGACTTGGATGGAATTTCGGGAAAAGGGGGAGGAGTGGATTCGATTTGGGGTTGGATAGGATCGAAGAGATGAGAGAGCTTAAGAAGGAAGGGCTGAAATGACTGTTGACGCCTTGGGGGATTTGAATCGATGGGGGGCAGAAAAGGTATTTTACGGGGACAAGAAGGGAGAATTGTCACTGTATTCGATTCGTTAATTGGAGGGCACGTAATGTAAAAATTAGACTAAAACGAAGAGCGACGTGGCATCTCCCTTATCCTTTACGGGTCGGACTTTGGGTTTGGGTTTGGGTTTGGATTTGGGTTTGGTTCGGATTCTGTTAACCATTGTAGATGCCTTAATCAATTCAGTGATTCCAAAATGTTTATATCTAAAAAAGGGTTACTTTGTTGATTCATTTATTCATCGAAAGGGAGTAGTAAATTTATAACACATTTATCATCATTGGTTTAAAACTCTCTTTTTTTTATAGTCTCGGGTTTGGATCCAAAATCAGGAAAATAAAATAATTCGGATGTGGTTGTATGCGTAATACTCCGATTAGTGTTTAACAACACAACTAACAAATTAACCAAAAACTACACTTAAATTACTATAATCATGCATCTCCAAATTCAGACAAATGTTTTCCTCTTTTTGGAGCTATCACGAACAAATTGTTTTTTAAGTTTCTAGATAACAAAACTAGATAGATAGAGCAGATAACAAAACTAGAAAGAGTTAATCAGATTACAAAACAGGGGTTGTTGCTATAATAATGAAAAATGAGAGGAAAGCATCAACGAATCTGACTATATTTATGAGGACGAAATCGCAACTGCTTCTTACAAAGCACTTTGGTTTATTTTCGAAAATGCTTAAAGAGCATATTCGCTTGGCTGTTTTCACACACACGACACGACACGACACATGTATAGTATTCTAACAATTATTGAGATTGAGGATCAATAACTTTTGTTAAAGAGTAAACATAGAACTTATATGCGAAACTATCTTAAAATTTGTTGATTTGGGGTGAAGTCGAAGTCAAGGCTGGACCTGGGAGAAGTGTGAGCATAAAAAGATAACTTCATTTTTCACCTGCACCTCTTTCCTGTTCCAACAGACAGCACATCATCAGAGCACCACTCATAACAAGAATTGTCAACAGCATAGTCGCAAGAACAGAAAGTGGAATCACCAAATCATGACAGGCATGGGATCCAGGTTAAGTCAGACTAAAGTACACTAGTGGATTAAATTAAAACAACAAAGCATCTACGACGTCTTATTTTAACTTGGGAAGAAACAGAAATATACACTCAAGGTAAGTTGAGATGCCATGGAATTGAGGGTGTGTATTAGAATCGAAGCCTTCAATTCCAAATTCATTGTTTGGTACCAACCATAAAAATGCTTAGATTTGTAAGAATTCCGATTTCATATTCTCTCAATTCTACAATTTGAATTTCAAAGCCATAAGTAAATATTCAGAGTTCCAAATACTTATAACATTGGGAACCCTCCCAAATACACGTTGCACACAGTACACACAACACACATGATGCACACAATACATATACAACACACAACAGACATGTTGGGATTTACGCACACAAGGCTTTCACACACTCAATAAGATCACACACACACTCACTGTTGTATGAGATCACACAATGCAGAAAACACACACACTCACACTTTGAGTATTGAAGATGATAATCTTGGAGAGAAAACTGGAAAACTCTTTATTGATTAAACTCTATTCTAAACTACATACATGGTGAGCTATTTAAAGCTCTATAATCACGTAGCAACTGCTACTAACTAACTACAAGAAGAATCAAGAAAGCAAGAAGAATAACCGCTACATCTCGGCTAACTAACTGCTGCTCCAACGGCTAGTTCGGCTAGGTTGCTTCTACCTTCTCGGTTCAAGACCGAGCTCCTTCCTCGTTCAATACCGAACTCATTCTCGGCTTGCAACCGAACTCTTCCTTCTCGGCTTACAACCGAACTCTTCCTTCTCGGCTCATTCCAGCTCAACGCCGAGCTTTCATACCGAGCTTCCATACCGAGCTTCCTTACCGCTGAGCTTACCGACTTCTGCCTTCTTCTTCTTCTTCTCCTCGGCTAGTACTAGGCTAGTTCCAGCTCGGTAAGCCGAGCTTACCGAACTCCTTTCTAGCCGAGCTTCTTCCAACTGAAATGAGCACTCCATTATTACAATTCTCCACCTGAGGGCTCATCTCAGTTCTTGCACAAACATTGATCCATTTCTTGCAATGATCAAACTTGTCTCTACCTAGAGACTTTGTTAGCATGTCAGCCGGATTGTGCAAGGTGTTAATCTTAATCACCTTCACTCTCCCCTTTTCAATCTCATCTCTAATGAAATGCAACTTTATGTCTATGTGCTTGCTCCTTTCATGAAAACCCGGATGTTTAGCCAAGCACATAGCTGAGCTGCTGTCACAATGAATCACCATTGTCTTTTGGTCAAAACCAAAGTCAGAAATCACTCCCTGAATCCAAAAACTCTCCTGTACAGCTGCAGTGAGAGCTATATACTCTGACTCTGTTGTTGAGAGAGCAACAACACTTTGCAACCCTGACTTCCAGCTGATTACAGTTCCAAACATGGTGAAAAGATAACCTGTTTGGGACTTTCTGTTGTCCAGGTTTGCAGCATAGTCTGCATCACAATAGCCCTGCACAACCTCCTCAGATTCACCTTCCCAGCCATTGAACACAATCCCCAGTCCTTAGTTGACTTCATGTACCTCAATATCCACTTAAGAGCATTCCAATGCTCCTTCCCCGGGTCTGCCATGTATCTGCTAGTCACTGAGATAGCATGAGCCAAATCTGGTCTTGTACAAATCATAGTGTACATAACACTTCCAACCACACTAGCATAAGGGATAGCCTCCATCTCACCAGCCTCTTGCTTAGTTTTAGGGGCTTGTTCCTTTGATAGCTTAAAACTCTGGGACAGAGGAGTTGATGCAGCTTTTGCATTTTCCATTTTGAATCTCTGCAAAACTTTCTCAATATAGTCAGTTTGCAGCATCCACAGCTTCTTGCAACCTCTATCTCTCTGAATATGTATGCCTAGGATCTTCCTTGACTCTCCTAGATCCTTCATTTCAAAGCTTGACTTCAGATCTTGTTTAACTTTCTGAATTTCTGTCATAGAAGGCCCTGCAAGTAGCATATCATCCACATAGAGTAATAGGTAGGCAATGGGAGTCTTGCCTGCCTTCTTGATGTAGATGCAATCATCATATTCTGACTTGGAGAAGCCAATCTTCTTCATCTGTGCATCAAACTTCTTATTCCACTGTCTAGGACTTTGCTTAAGTCCATAAAGACTTTTCTGTAACAGGCACACCTTGCCTTCTTCCCAATCTTCACATAGCCCTCTGGCTGTTCCATGAAGATAGTTTCCTCTAGATCTCCATTGAGGAAGGCTGTCTTCACATCAAGCTGTTGTAGCTCCCAGTCAAGCTGATTCACCACAGCCAATAGAATCCTAATCGAAGTGTGCTTCACAACAGGTGCAAACACTTCATTGAAATCGATTCCCTCCTGCTGTGTAAAGCCTCTAGCCACCAGCCTTGCCTTGAACCTGATTCTGTCTTTATCAGTGGTTTCTACCTTCTTTTTAAACAACCACTTGCAACTGATCAGCTTCCTCTCCTTTCCATCTGTATTCAGCTTGGATTTGTCCACCAAAATCCATGTTTTGTTCTTGAGTAAAGACTCTATTTCCTCATTCATGGCTTCAATCCATCTTTCTCTATCTTTACTCTGCATAGCTTCTTTATATGTGAGTGGATCTGCACCATCAATACCTTCAGCTGCACACAGAGCATAATACACCACATCAGAGAAACATCAGAGAACTTTGTTGGTGGCCTTGTTTCTCTTCTAACTCTGTCCCTTGCAAGCTGATAGTTCTGATGGAGTCTGATATAGACTCACCAGCCTGGTTGCCCTGAGTTGGAGCCTCTTCTTTATCTGAATCAGACTCACTCCCTGAGTCAATGACTCCACCTGCTCCTAGGCCAACCCCCACAGGCTCCACCTTGAAGAAATCACCCTCATCTTCATTGGAGTCCGGCTTATCTTTCAGGTATGGCATCTGATCCTCCAAGAACACCACATCCCTACTCACCAAGACCTTCTGCTTACCGGGCTCAATACACCAGAGCCTATATCCCCTTAACACCCCTCTGATACCCCAGCAAGATACATTTCAGAGCCCTAGCTTCAAGCTTACTTTGCCTAGCATGAGCATAGGCTGCACACCAAACACCTTGTATTTTGAGTAGTCACTGTGAGCTCCATACCACATGTAATCAGGAGTTTCAGATTTAGGGCAGTAGATGGGCATTTATTGATGAGATAGGCTGCTGTATACACAGCCTCACCCCAGAATCTGCTGCTCAAACCAGACCAAGAAGTAAGCACCTCACCCTCTCTAGGATTGTCCTATTCATCCTCTCCACAACACCATTTTGCTGAGGATTACCAGGAACAGTCCGGTGCCTCTTCATACCCTTCTCTTTACAGAACAGATCAAACTCAGCAGACAAGAACTCTAGGCCATTGTCTGTCCTTAAGCATTTAACACTTCTACCCTTCTCTAGCTCAACCTCCTTACACCATATCTTGAACTTTGTGAGTGTTTCAGATTTTTCTTTAAGAATATATACCCACAACTTTCTTGTATAGTCATCAATGATAGCTAGATAATACTTTCCTCCACCAATTGAACACACTGGTGAAGGCCCCCAAAGATCACTATGAATGTAGTCTAATGGGGCTGTAGAAGAGTGAATACCTGTAGGATAGGTGCCTTCTTAGCCTTTCCAAGTATACATTGCTCACAGGGGTCCATCTTGTTGAAATCTCCAGAGATCAGACCCTTCTTGATGAGTTCTTTCAAGCTTCCTTCGGCTGGGTGGCCCAATCTCTTGTGCCATAGCATTATGGAATCATCTGACACTGCATTGCTTTCTCCATCAACAGCCTTAGCCTTCAGATAATAGAGAATATGCTCTCTGTCAGCCTCCATCATCACTGCATCTCCAGATTTCACAAACAATTTTCCTTGACTCATCAATATGGTGAACCTTTCTGTTCCAGCATTCCCAATGAGATGAGGTTCCTCTTTACTTCTGGAATATACCTCACCCCAGTTAGGATCTTTATAGAGCCATCTTGTAGGCTTAGCTTTACCTTCCCTATTCCTTTGATCTGACAAATGTGGTTATTACCAAGAACAACCGTACCCGATGCTTCTTGAAGATCATGAAACCAGCTTCTATTGGGGCACATATGGAAGCTGCACCCCGAGTCCATAATCCACCTATGACTGACCCCACTATCACTGATATTCATGAGTTGAGCCGGGGGATCAGCACTCTCCACACAATCAGATTGATTGTGTCCCTCTGAGGCCATCTTTCTCTTCCATGCATGACAATCTTTCTTCAAGTGTCCAGGTTTCTTGCACCAATAGCAAGCTCTGGTTTCCTTCTGAGCATCAGAACTTGAGGGTTTAGGGCCCTCAAACTTCTTCTTGAAGTTCTGCTTCTTGAACTTCTTCACATTCAAGGCCTCTGCAGCTTGAACATTGGAGCTTGCAGAGCCTCTGTTGGCTGTCTTCTGGAGTTCTTTTCAAGGCTGTATAGACTTCTGCATAGGTGATAGGTTTATCTCTTCATAGATGATTGCATCACTTAGCTGGTCATACGAGCTAGGTAAGGCATTCAATGTGAGAATGGCCTTATCCTCATCTGAGATCTTGACATCAACAGATCCCAGGTCATCAATGATCTTGTTGAACTCCTCTAGCTGCTCAATGATGGACCTATCTCCAGAAAAACTATAGGCATACAGCCTCTTCTTGAGATACAGCCGGTTAGCCAAGGATTTGGCCAAGTAAACTTCATCTAACTTGTCCAAGATCTCCACCGCAGTCTTGGCTTCTTGAACTTCCCTCAAGACCTTATCTCCAAGGCACAGGATCACTGCAGAATGTGCCTTGAGCTGCATCTCCTCCATCTTTGCCTGAGCTTTTTCATCAAGCACTGGAGCCTTCCCTTTCTCATCTGGTTTTGCAAGAACTGCCGCCAAGCCTTGTTGAATTAAGATCGCCTTCATCTTCATCTTCCACAGGCCATAATCATTCTTGCCTGTGAACTTCTCTGCATCAAGCCTTGCTGCCATCTCTGAAACCGTTTGATCCTCTGCAAATCAGCTTCAATATCCCTTTCCCACAGACGGCGCCACTTGTTGGGATTTACGCACACAAGGCTTTCACACACTCAATAAGATCACACACACACTCACTGTTGTATGAGATCACACAATGCAGAAAACACACACACTCACACTTTGAGTATTGAAGATGATAATCTTGGAGAGAAAACTGGAAAACTCTTTATTGATTAAACTCTATTCTAAACTACATACATGGTGAGCTATTTAAAGCTCTATAATCACGTAGCAACTGCTACTAACTAACTACAAGAAGAATCAAGAAAGCAAGAAGAATAACCGCTACATCTCGGCTAACTAACTGCTGCTCCAACGGCTAGTTCGGCTAGGTTGCTTCTACCTTCTCGGTTCAAGACCGAGCTCCTTCCTCGGTTCAATACCGAACTCATTCTCGGCTTGCAACCGAACTCTTCCTTCTCGGCTTACAACCGAACTCTTCCTTCTCGGCTCATTCCAGCTCAACGCCGAGCTTTCATACCGAGCTTCCATACCGAGCTTCCTTACCGCTGAGCTTACCGACTTCTGCCTTCTTCTTCTTCTTCTCCTCGGCTAGTACTAGGCTAGTTCCAGCTCGGTAAGCCGAGCTTACCGAACTCCTTTCTAGCCGAGCTTCTTCCAACTGAAATGAGCACTCCATTATTACAAGACACAAACACAATACATACAACATCACACACACTACACAGGCACAACATATACACTCGCACAAACAACTCAAAATATAGAGAAAAATAATGCAGAGATGCATAATGTATATAAATAAATAAATAATTCAATTCAAAGTCAATGTCAAAATTTGGTTAATTTTTTGACATGCCAAACAAGAATTTGGAATAAGAATACAATTTTATAGTATCAATTACTTAGTTTTATCAAACAAAGGGTTTGATATTGAATTAGAATATTATAACTTCAAATTTAAAGTCCACAGAGTTCCAATTAAAGCCCAATTTCAATTTCATCATATACCAAACATCCGCATAAGAGTTACCCAGACCTGCAGATTTCAAAAGGTGTTAAAGCTAGTGCAAGTCATACCAAGGTGGGCGAATATGTATCAGGTTGCTGACTTCCAGATCAACACTGTCCGACATTCTTGGGTTGAAGATGATAGTGATAGTCCTTGCCTCCCTAGAAAAAGTCTGGAAACATAACCAAAACGTCATTCCGTATATAAGCTATTAGAAGGAGCATGTGTGCAACTTTATCAAATTGTCCATGCCATGATGCAGTTTCTGTGCTGAGAGAGAACTTATGGGAGTTCTCCATGAAGGGACATCTACAGGAGCATGAGGACCTAAGTTTGGAAATATCACAGTAAAGGAAACTGCCTACCAAAATTAAATTACATTTAAAATAGTCTAGTTTTTTAATTCTGGGAGCAAGCAAACCTTTCCATCTCCAACACAAGTACAAGAGCACAGAATCAGCTTTGCTTCGAGAGACCTTGACAAAATTCTAACCGAAATTGGCGTTTCTTCATCTGGAAGCAAATGAATTTTGGAGATCAAGGAATTGCTTGGAAACAAATGGTAGTATGTCGATAATAGAATGTTGGTTCTCACTTTTACCTCTGAAACCAGTTTCTGCACTTGCATTCTTTACGGAATCCGTCTCTCTTTCTTTCTCAATTTGCATTACTTGCTGCAACCTCCTAAACATTCCACCACTGCATGATTTACAACTCAATGTGAATAAAATGTATAGAATCATGATCTGCATTTTAAAGCTCCTGAAATTGAACCACAATAAAAGCACTAGAACCATACCCACCACAAAGGTCTGGGAAAAGAAACATCTAGTCTGTCATCAATTTCAGAGACTGTTCTGAAAGCTTCATGAAATTGGTCTGCCATAGTCCTAGAGATTACTGACTTTATACTTTGAGCTCCCTCCTGCCACGACCACTTTGACAGTCAAGCACGTGAAGGCGTGATACATGGACAAAATGAGTTTTAAAGAACTTAGATAGCCATTCATATAGGAACTACCTCATCCTCAGTTTCAAAAGAATTGTCACTATCTAAAGCCTCAGGCAAATCATTGTCTTCTTGGATGCTATCACCCAATGGAAGCACATTTCTTACAAAAACAGCCTGCTTTCTTCTTCTTTTCTGGATCTCCTGAATCCATGTACTACTGAATGTAAACTGTAGATCCAGGAGAAAATTTATAGAAGAGAGACTAACCAGTTTGGAACTTTCTTCTTGCAGATCACTTCTCTCAAGGAAGCCACCTAGAATCTCAGCCATTGAATGCCCTCTGGTTTCATGATTATGGGGCATTTCAAAGGGAAGTATGTGTTTGTTATGAATGTTCAGCTGAGAGTCAGCCATATTATTGTGCATCTCATCATCAGCTACATCACCAATTTCATCTGCTATAAGGATTTTGTCAGATGATGTCCCTCCATCGCTATCACTTACAACCAAAGATTGGTCTGGTTTATCTGAATGGCAGGGGAATGAAAATTTGACCTTAGCCTTTCTCCGGCCCCCGCCTCCTACAGTGTTGATTATTAAGTATAACATGTATCAGTTAACCAGAGACCTACTAAATGAGAGGAACTGGGACATAATATAGAAAATATTTTTCGTAAAAGCACCTTTGCTTTAGGGGGATTTCGTAAAAGAAAGTACAACACAGTATATATGAATTCTGCTATATAGCTTTTGCCAGATATGCATGACTAGTACCTCTAGTGGATTTCTTTTCCTTCACAAATACATCGTGGTGGCTTGAGGAAGAGCAGGGATTCTCTTTTGACCGGACTAATGCCTCCACTTCACGACTTGCTTCAGACCATGTGATGGCCAAATTTTCTCTAACACTTTTAGAGGTGCCAGGACCAATTTTCTGGATGTGTTACCACTCAATGTTTAGAAACTATGATTGTGAGATATTAAGATGGCCTTCTACGTGTTCAACATAAGTACCACACCTCATAATCAGAAATAATTTCTTCATCAGAATACGAGACCGAAGATATGTCCGGTAAGTAGATTAGTCCTTTATTGGAACGAGCAAGGGTGGCAGAGGCAATTCCATGGTAGTGGTTGGGAGAACTCCTATCATTGAAGATAGGAGGTTCAACTTCATCTTCAATTTCATAAGCTCCTTTTCTCTATCAACAAACAAGATTAGCAATAACATCTTGAATTTCAAAGGATCTATATGATTCAGTCATTGTTGCAGATTATTAGAATTAACTTTGCAGAATATTTTCAGAGTAAGGAGTCTAGCTGTAGGTAGTTTCTTAGAGAGAGCTTTTATCTATTACAGTTAAAGTTGGATTAAGAGTCTTCTTATGTGTTGGAGTCAGCAGTTAGTAGTTATTATAAATAGCTCCTCAATGGAAGAGCAATGTGTCTTGGTATTGGTCTAGGGACGGTATTTATCATAGGCCTCGGTAGAGGATTGTGCTCTTTCTATACAGTTCCTATTTAGTTTACTTTCTGTCTTTCATTTCGTTTCTTTCCATCTACTCCCAGCATCTACTCCCAGCATCTACCGTCATTAATCTATCAATATAAGGGTAAAGGGTCACACTTTTACTTATGTTCCGAACCATTCACTAGAAATCATAACACCAATTGCAGGGATGAAGGTTCAATATTGAAAGTTCAAAACAATTTAACGAATAAGATTTTCGTTTCTTTTCTACAAGGAACAAAGAACTTTCATGTTTACATAGTAGTAAAAGAAAGTTTCTTCAATATTATCCTTTCCGGCAAATAAAATTGGCCAATTATTCCTTAGAGCATATCCGGAAGGTTCTTAGAGTACTAAAACCTGTAGCTTTAAGAGTTTGCGGTAAATACCCCAGGGGATGAGACAGATTCCTCCATAAAGGACTCTGCAGAAATGCATCAGGTAATGCCATAGAGTTTGGGACCCAAGATCTATAATCAATATAAGAAACAAGAAATGAATCACATAAACTACCTCTGAGTATCTCAAGTTGTGAGAGAACCTTCAAATTGCCCTGCCAAAAACCATATTCATTATGGTAAGTGGTAACCTTTCCCAACATAGACAAGAAGATATTAAACTTCAATAGGAAAATAAAGGCCATCCAAACAAACAAATTATGAAATAATTCAATTTTCACAATACATCGTTACACTTTATTTCTGCCATTACAGCTAAAAACGGCAAACTAGGATGTGGAAAAATGTTTATGGATGATTGATCAAGGCATTTACCTTGTCATTTTCATCTCCACCCAAGGATACAGTGTTTCGTATCCACTCACCATCCGGATCTTCATCCTCTTCTGACAGAGAATAACAAAGGAGATAACAGACAAATTTGTGAACTAAATACAGCAAACAAACTTGTTCGAGCATCAAGTTGACCAGACAATAGCATCATAAACTTAACAACAAGCAGAAAAACCTAATGCCAGACAAAAAAAGACCTATTGCCAACTTCGTAGTAATAAAAAAAATTCATACTACTATCAGAACAGAATCCCCCGCCCCCAAATCATAAAACAGAACGTAAACAACAAAATTTACCGAACGAATCAGAATCAGAAGAAAAACGAGAGTTAAAATTCAATAATCTTAACTTTTCGCTTTATTGATATATTCCAACTCTTACCAGATATGCTCTGATCGGAATCTTCATTTTCTCGAGCTTCATCTCCAAACTACAATCAAACTTTATCAGCTGCGGCAACAAAAAACAAACAAATGCAGCCACAGAATATGAAACAAAATAGTAGTAATAGATAAAATTCTCAGCTAATTACTTACGCCGGCAGCGTTCCTCCGCCACATTCGTGTAGAGGTGGTTAATTCGAGAGCAAAATTATGAAAATTCCCCGCCCTAAACTGAAACTGTCTCACCAAACAACTGTTTTGTCGCGCAATGATACAGGTTTTTTTTTTTTTTTGTTCTAGAATAAAACTTAGATTCCGTAAGTGTACTGAAGTTTTTTTTTTATTACAGGTTTGGGAGAGACGCATGACCCTCATGCGTCTCCTTTTAATGAGACGCATCACGGACATGCGTCTTTACTAGAACTTAGATTCCGTAAGTGTACTGAAGTTTTTTTTTTATTACAGGTTTGGACATGCGTGACGGACATGCGTCTTTACTAGAACTTAGATTCCGTAAGTGTACTGAAGTTTTTTTTTTATTACAGGTTTGGGAGAGACGCATGACCCTCATGCGTCTCCTTTTAATGAGACGCATCACGGACATGCGTCTTTTATAAAGACGCATGAGGGACATGCGTCTCTCAAAAAGGAAAGACGCATGAGGGACGTGCGTCTCTCAATTTTTTCGAAATTTTTTTAACGATGCACAACCATCATGCATCTTAGGGAAAGGCGCATCTCCTTCATGCGTCTTAGCCCATATATATTTGATGGGCTTTCGAATTTATGAAACCATTCTTGGTTGTTTCTCTTTTATAGAAACATGGTTGAATGTTTTATGTTTCACTTTCGATGTGGGACAAAATCATTCTTTGTTTATTTCTCTTTTATAGAGAGATATCCTTGAATGTTTTATGTTTCACTTTCGATGTGGGACAAAATTATTCTTGGTTAATGCTCTTTGCTAGTACTTATTTTTTTATTGATCATTAATCTAAAATACATACTTCGAAAGACTTAACGTTTACTTGGTCAATTTGTTCTCGTTACTATATTTTGTTCGGTGTTTAAGATAAACAGTGAACATCCAAAGATAAAATTTCAATCTTTTACATTTTGTCCACTTTTACAAAATTTTGTCTCCATCTGATTGTTCAATATATTCTAGATGTGGCCTGATTTGATTTCTAAGAGCAATGAAGGTGGAGTAGACGTTATCGAAACATATGTATTTTGGAATGGTCATGAGCCAGTAAGGGGACAGGTATAGTTTACGCACTTTTTTCCGCAACTCACTCTTATTTTTTGAGAGCATCAATTAATTTTGTTCTTGATATATGGCTTGGCTTTTCAGTATGTCTTTGAAGGAAGATATGATCTTGTGAAGTTTGTGAAGCAAGTGGCTGCCAATGGACTTTATTTTTTTCTCCGTATAGGGCCTTATGTATGCGCGGAGTGGAATTTCGGGTTGGGTTTTTCCCTCTTGATGCATGTAACTATTTGCATACTAATCATGACCAGCAACTATTTATCAAAATTTTCATTCACTAATTTTGAGATTCACTAATGTAGTGGGATCATAGTCTTTAACACTATTTCTATATCTATTAGTATAAGCTGGAAACAATTAAAGAATGATTATTTAGTCTTCTCTTACTTCAGTTTAGATAAGGGTCTCAAACTTAACACTCGAGAATTATTAACAAGCTCTAGTAGATTAATTTTATTCAATTATTATAATAATGAGGTTTAGTTTATTCATACCAAGGTTTGATAGAGCTCTACGTTTGATTTTTCTATAAAAGAGAAATAACCAAGAATGATTTTGTCCCACATCGAAAGTTAAACATAAAATATTCAAGGATATCTCTGTAAAAGAGAAACAACCAAGAATGATTTTGTTCCACATCGAAAGTAAAACATAAAACATTCAAGGATGTCTCTATAAAAGAGAAACAACCAAAGAATGATTTTGTCCCACATCGAAAGTGAAACATAAAACATTCAAGGATGTCTCTATAAAAGAGAAACAACCAAAGAATGATTTTGTCCCTAAAACATTCAAGGATGTCTCTATAAAAGAGAAACAACCAAGAATGATTTTGTCCCACATCGAAAGTGAAACATAAAACATTCAAGGATGTCTCTATAAAAGAGAAACAACCAAGAATGATTTTGTCCCACATCGAAAGTGAAACATAAAACATTCAAGGATGTCTCTATAAAAGAGAAATAACCAAGAATGATTTCATAAATTCGAAAGTCCATCAAATATATATGGGCTAAGACGCATGAGGGAGATGCGTGGGCTAAGATGCATGAGGGAGATGCGTCTCTCCCTAAGACGCATGATGGTTGTGCGTCGTTAAAAAAATTTCGAAAAAATTAAGAGACGCATGTCCCTCATGCGTCTTTATAAAAGACGCATGTCCGTGATGATGCGTCTCATTAAAAGGAGACGCATGAGGGTCATGCGTCTCTCCCAAACTTGGAATAAAAAAAAACTCCAGTACACTTACGGAATCTAAGTTTTATTCTAGAACAAAAAAAGAAAAAACCCAATGATACGCCGATTGAGGGATAGCTGTTGAAAAATCCAGTGAAACCTGAGATTAGCTGAGAAGCTGAAGCATGAAACGTCATCTTACAAACGATTTTACGCAAAAGTTTGCTCATAACGACTATTGTTAGCGCGACTCTATGTTTTTTATTAATAAATTTTTATTTCAATTATGTAAATTTTAATTATTTTGTATAATTTATTAGTAGTAAATTAATTTAATTAGAAGTTATAAATAAAAATAATTAGAAATAAAAATCGGTGAACATGCTTAATTTCTTGGCTCTTTTGAATGTAGTATGTTAATTGGGCAGTTTAAACACAGGATCATCCACATCGCCAACAATAAAGTTTTCCATAACTCAAAATACTAGTATCGGTTTGCAATATTGTATCCTGAGATTAAATATGTATCGTGTTTGGTTCATAAGATTCAATACCACAATTCAATCCTAGATGGATAATCATGAGATAATTAGTCATAGCTAACCCCGTGTGACTAAAATAATCTCACAACTCTATCATAGATTGTATCTTAGTACTATTTTATTTAGAAAACCGAACATCACCTTAGTATATGATAAATGGGGTCAATCCACCTTGTGTTTTCCTTGCATATGATGTCACACATATTATACATCTACTCGCCAGGAAGACTGAGAATAACTTAACAGTTAACACACGCAATTTGTGTCCAAAATCCAAACATAAAATAACTTCTTTCTAACTTGACGTAGTTTTGAAAATTGAGCACACAATATGAGATTTGAGAAATGTGTTTTTTCTCTACCAAAGTTCACACTTATATAGATATCAGACGTATATAATATCTAGACATCAAGTTACATCAATATACGATGATAGTTATAGCCAAGAAACAAAAGGTCTCCGCTGCCCTATGGCCAAATGTCATATACTCCCTCCATCAATAAGAATATTAACTTTATGTTGGGTACGAGTTTTAATTTACAATTGGTAAAGCAAGAGAGATGTAAAAATGAAAAGTAATTAAAGTATTGTTAGTGGAGAATATGTACACCTCATCAGAAAGAAATGAGTTTTCAAATTTAGAAAGTGCATATTTGTAACCCCCGACTTTTTCTACCCTTTTTATTTGTTCTTGTAGTGACATCGTTTGTGCACCTGAAAATTTTTGTCTTTTGTTTCGTTAGTCGAGAGAAGAATTTTATATTTGGACCTATTTCAATTATTCTTTCTTAGCCCAATTTGAAACTCAGTTGTCATGAGCCCAAAACTTTTTAATTCTTCCTTCTTTGAGCCCAAAATTAATCCTCTTAATTTTAATCCAAGGATATCTATCACTCTTCAATTTGAAAAAGAGGAATATAATTAGTCAAATCTTTTCCATGGAGATATATATTCCATCAATTCCACAATTTAAACCATTCTCTCAAAATTCCAAGGAACAAAACGTGAGAGGGGAAAGCGAGAAGCAGAGAAGGAAGTTAGCTACTCAAAATTTTGGGACCCTCGTTTGTCAAGATTGAATGGGATTTTAATTAGGAATGGGACTGCATCATGGAGTATGAGAGATGAGGCTTTGCAATTAAGAGAGAGAGAGAGGAGATGACGGAGGCGGAGTCTCGCGACGGCTGGTATGTTTGGCGCACGCAGTGGCAACTGCTGCACTAGGCGATGAGGCTAGACGGAGTGACAATGGCTGGAGATAACGGTGTGAAAGCAACGAGGCTGCGTTCTGATCGACGGAGGAGCTGCCAACTAAGGAAGGGAGACTGCGAGAAAGAGAGAGATGCAGCAGGACGACGGTGGTGTGAATTGGAGGTCACCGCGCTACAGCCTCCTGAACGGTTGGGTGATTGAGACCGAGAGAGAGAGGGGAGATGAAGGAGACAGCGGCGTGTGAGCGACGGCGCTGCGAATCCTGCTTACAGACAAAGAAAAGGAGTGAGGCAGCGACGTATGAAAAAGAAAATTGGCGACGTTAGGAGCGTGATGGATCCCGTTCAACCGAACGCAGCGGCGGCGAGGCTGCTGAACGATGTGCTGGAGGAAGGCGGCGCCAGCTCGATGCTGGCAGCAGCGACCACGTCTGCACGGCAGCACGATCTGCAACGAGTTTCGAAATCAAGAGCAGCAGCAGGTCCTGCTGTGTCGCGGTATTAGCGGCTATTAGAGAGGCATGCAGCTCGAAGATGGCAGCTCGAAGTATGACGTGGACTAGCCGTTATGAATTAGTTAGGAAGGCGGTTAGTCGGTTAGTTGATTAGCTATATATAGGCATTCCATGGTTCATTGTAAAAACAACTTGGCAAAATGTAGTTCATAATGAAGTTTCGGTTCTTTCCATCTCTGTAAATATTCTCCATCAATGGCAGCAACATCTTCTTCTTTTCCTCTCTTATTCTTCATGTTTCATCTCTGATTTTCACCGTGATCAAAATTTGACAGCGGCACTGGTGCTGTGGGTTGCCGGCGAAAACCAGCGAAGGAGAAGAGAGGGGGACGACAATTTGTCGGAGACGGCATGACATCGCTGCGGGAAGAAAAGAAAAAGTATAAAGGGTTCTATATGGATTGAGAAGAAGAAGAAGAAGAAGAAGAAGAAGAGTGATATTAGGAGTAGAATCGGAGTTCACTGCGTGATTTTGGAATCAAAATCGAAGAGAGAGGAAGACAGGGCGAATTAGCGAAATCGTTTGAGATAGAGGACCGAGCAGTGGGGTACGGTGACGGCGCTGCAGAGCAGGGAAAAAGGATGAAGAAGATGGAGGATTTGAGAGAAGAAGGGGAAGCGAACTCTCTTTTAATTTTGGAACGGAGATGTCGACAGAATAAGAGAGACGGAGAGATGAGGTTGTACGCAATTTGAGAGAGCTGAAAGACGGAGTGAGAGATCGAGAAGAAGAAGGGGACTTCAAATCCCATTCTAGGAGTTCACTGTTCACGTAAGTTGAGAAAAAGTTGAAGAAGCTTTGGGCCTTGTTTTATCTAAATTTTTGGGCCAAGGAATAACATAAAGGAGGATGGACTTAGAGGAAGGATTTTCTCCGTGGACAAAATTGAAGTCGAAGTAAGTAATTCTGATACGGTTTGGAGGGTCTACAAACGGGGGAACCGCCAAGTCACATGGCCAGCGAATTCGGAGGAAACAGAGGAGGAGTAGGCGTGGTCAAAAGGGAGGCGCAAATATCTCGGCTGGTAGTTAGTTTGTTGCAGCTTCTTTAGTTGTAATTTGAATTTGAATTTAGTTTGTTAGTTGTTGCTGAATTTTCTCATTGTAAGTCTATATATTGAATCTCCACAATGGTGAAAATCACGTTGGGAATTTGGTATTGGACGATCGTAGTATCGTAGGCCTCTTCGAGGATTCCTCTTTGTGTTCATTTTTCATAACTATTGAATAATAGCCGAGCCTTTCTCTTTCACATCATATCGGGAAATTCTAACTCCACATATCTCATCGAGTACTTCTCGTGCTCCCTTGATAATCACTCACCTAATCTCTATCAATTGGTGCGGTGACGATGGTGAATACACGCAATACGGACACACGGTTGGAAGGATTAGAGAAGGTGACTGGAGATCTGGAAAAACAGCTGTCGGCAATTGATGCAAAACTTGGCACCTTTATGCTTGAGGTCCGAGCGACCCTTGCAGAGGGGTTCGCGAACAGGTCCACCGACCCGGTGACTAACAACGATCCACAAACAACTGAAGCAGCTTCGGGGAGCAGTCCCCCACTCACAATTCCGACATTCGACGGAACTGATGCGATCGCATGGCTTGCGCGTGCGGAGCAGTATTTCTTGGTGTCAAATATTCCATTGGAGAAACGTTTGGGTGTAGCGATGGTGGCATTGGCAGGTCCAGCCTTGCCGTGGTACCAGCTTTTACGGCGCCGCCTTCCGGCCTTGACATGGGACCGTTTTCAGCAAGAACTCATGAAACGCTTCGGCGACAAAATGGCGTTGGATAGTTATGAAGCCTTTGCTTCCACGCGCCACGACGGTTCTCTCGTCGAATTTGTAGCTGCTTTCGAAGCTAGGCTCGCCCAAATAGGTGACCTCTCAGATCACCAATATCTGGGATTTTTCTTGGCAGCCTTACGCCCAGAGGTACGAATGCATATGAAGGCAGCAAATATTACCTCTTACTCCGATGCAGTGCAGATGGCTCTCCAGCTTGACCAGTTGGCCGGAACTCAACCAACCGGTGCTGCCACAGTCGGCCCTGCCCCACAGATGCACCAGTCGAGTCAGAGACCAACCTCGTACACCCCTACTTCCCTCTCGGCGACTGGCTCAAACCGCCCACCCTCTCGTCGTTTTCGGAACATGTCCTCCGAAGAATACAGGAAGCATATTGCGGCAGGCACGTGTTTTCGGTGTGGCCTGAAGTTCGGCCCTGCCCACCGCTGCCCGCCAAAGACGCTTAACGTATTCATCATCGACAACGACGAGCCCCTGACTGACTCTAGTGAGGACGACACGCTCAACATGGAGGATGTAGGATTGGAGCTGAAACTATCGGAGTTATCGTTCAACGGTCTTGATACTTCCCATACTATGAAGCTCTTCGGGAATATCGACCAAGAAAAAGTCCTCATAATGGTGGATAGCGGAGCAAGCCATTGCTTTATTTCAGATCAGCTGGCCACTCGTCTCCAACTGCCTATCACCCCGACCGCTTCTTATGCAGTCACGCTGGGGGACGGATCCAGGGTCCGCACCTCGGGAATCTGTCACGCTGTGCCCCTCCAGCTCGCTTCGGAGTTATTCTCCATATCTTGCTATGTGTTTCCCCTACGAAACATAGACATCATTTTGGGGGTCACATGGCTAGCCTCCCTCGGTGATGTTACAGCCAACTGGCAGCGATCCTCCATGATATTTTCGGTCCAAGATCGCTTGGTGACTATTGAGGGCGATCCTACTCTTACTCGCAAGGCTTGTTCCTCCCACGACATCAACACACTTGACGACGGTGATTCTTGTTGGGTGTTGCATTCGATGATGGGTGGGGACACGCCCACGGAATTCGGGTTTGATCCCTCCTTGCCACCAGCCGCACGGTCCCAGCTACATGCGTTGGTGGAGGGATTCCCCTCGGTCATCCAGCAGCCGACGACGCTGCCCCCTGCTCGCCACACTGACCACCGGATCACACTTAAACCCAGCTCCCAACCAGTATCAGTCCGGCCATACCGATATAATCATATGCAGAAGGACGAGATGGAGCGTTTAGTGGAGGAAATGCTCGCTTCTGGGTCATACAGCCAAGTACTAGTCCCTACTCCAGCCCGGTGCTCCTGGTCCGCAAGAAAGACGGCTCATGGCGATTTTGCGTGGATTATCGCGAGCTGAATAAGCGCACCGTGCCGGACAAATACCCAATTCCGGTAATTCAGGAGCTGCTAGATGAGCTCCATGGCTCTATTTGGTTCAGCAAGTTGGATCTCAAAGCCGGGTACCATCAGATCAGAGTGGCAGCCCCGGATGTGCACAAAACGGCTTTTCGCACACATTCTGGCCATTACGAGTTCCTCGTTATGCCGTTCGGGTTGACCAATGCACCCGCCACATTTCAAAGCCTCATGAACGACATATTCCGACCCTCCCTTCGCAAGTTTGTCCTGGTTTTTTTCGACGACATATTAGTCTACAGTGCCTCTTGGGATGCACATTTGGAGCATCTTCGGCAGGTTTTCAGGGCCCTAGAAGCTCACTCGCTCGTCGTGAACCCGAAGAAGTGTCTCCTTGCTCGTCGCCAGGTGGAGTACCTGGGGCACGTGGTGTCCAGCGCAGGAGTAAGCATGGACCCCTCCAAGGTCTCGGCCGTGCTGCGTTGGCCAACGCCGACGTCTCTCAAAACTGTCCGTGGTTTCCTTGGCTTAACGGGTTACTACCGTCGATTCATTCGCGACTATGGCAAGATCGCGGCACCCCTCACTCAGTTGCTTAAAAAACCAGCAGACGACAGCAAGAAGCAGAGATGGGCGTGGCCGGCCGAAGCGGAACAGGCATTCACGGCTTTGAAGGAGGCCCTCACGTCGGCTCCCTTGTTAAGGATGCCTGATTTCTCCAGGGAGTTTGTCATCGAATGCGATGCGTCGGGGCGCGGTCTGGGGCTGTCCTCATGCAAGATAGGCAGCCTGTGGCCTATTTTAGCAAAACCTTGTCCTCCCGGTGGCTAGCCAAATCAGCATATGAGAAGGAGTTAATGGCGTTGGTTCTCGCCATCCACCATTGGCGACCGTATCTGCTTGGGCGTCGGTTTGTGGTGCACACCGATCAGCGGAGCTTGAGGCAACTCTTGGCCCAACCTCTTTCCACACCTGCACAGCAAAATTGGGCGGCAAAATTGCTCGGTTACGATTTTTCTATCATTTACAAAGATGGCAAGCTAAACAAAGCAGCCGATGCTTTATCCCGGAGGGACGAAGAGTGCGTCGAGTTTTCGGCTCTGTCCCGACCTACCTGGCCTGAATGGTCAACTGTCCAGGCTGCGCTGTCCGACGACCCCAACCTCGGCGCGATCAAGGCTGATCTGGAGGAAGGGCGGCAGTCCAAACCTCACTTTCAGTTAGTTCACGACATTCTTTTCTACAAAGGTCGCATTGTAATACCTGCAAATTCACCTTGGATCCAAAAGCTCATGGCGGAATATCACATTACCCCCTCGGGCGGTCACACTGGGGCATACCGCACTTATAGGCGATTGGCGTCGAATGTCTATTGGCCCGGGATGATGAAACATGTCACACAATTTGTTGCTGCCTGTGCAACATGTCAGAGAAGCAAAGCCGATACTAAGGCGCCGGCGGGTCTGCTTGTGCCGTTACCCATCCCGGAGCGGGTTTGGGAGGATCTAAGTATGGATTTTCTCTCGGGGTTGCCCAAATCCGGGGGCGTTGATTGTGTGCTTGTGGTGGTGGATCGACTATCAAAGTATGCTCATTTCATTGCCCTCCGCCACCCCTTCTCCGCCAAGCAAGTCGCCGAACTTTTTAACAAGGAAGTGGTTCGTTTGCACGGAATTCCGAGCTCCATCGTTTCGGATCGGGACCCGATTTTCTTGAGCTCCTTTTGGCGAGAACTATTCCGTGCCACGGGCACAAAACTCCGCATGAGCTCCGCCTACCATCCGGAAACAGACGGCCAAACTGAGGTGCTCAACCGTTGCCTCCAAACATACTTGCGCTGCTTCTCTTCCGAGCGCCCCAAGCAATGGCACAAATGGCTCACGTGGGCAGAATACTGTTACAATACGAGTACACATTCCGCCTCAGGGACCACCCCGTTCGAGATAGTGTATGGTCGCCCACCGCCAACAATTCACAGTTACTTGCCGGGTGAGGTTCGAGCCCAGGCTGTCGTAGAGTCCCTTCAGTCTCGCGATGCAGCGCTGGGCCTCCTCCGCCAACATCTGCTTCGCGCCCAGCAAAGGATGGTTTGTGCTGCCAATAAGCATCGCAGGGATGTGGAATATGCTGTCAGCGACTTAGTTTATCTCAAGTTCCGGCCATACCGTCAGTCGACGTTATTCACAGCAGCAAATAGGAAGCTTGCTCCCCAATTCTTTGGGCCTTTCCGGGTCGAGGAACGCATGGGTACAGCGGCATACCGTTTGAAGCTTCCAGCCGGCTCCCGTATTCACCCGGTATTCCACGTTTCTCTGCTAAAACGGCAATTGGCAGAACCACCCCGGAGACAGATCTGCCTGAGGCTCTGTTCGGTGCTGAACCACCTATCTTACCGGAGGAAATTTTGCAGCGAAGGATGGTCATGCGGGACGGTGTCCAGGTTGAACAGGTTTTGGTCAAATGGTCGAACCTCCCTCCTGACGAGGCCACGTGGATGGACACGGCAGATTTGCGGGGTCAGTTCCCTTACTTCCGCCTTGAGGACAAGGCTGTTTCGTCCGACGGGGCAGTTGATACGGTTTGGAGGGTCTACAAACGGGGGAACCGCCAAGTCACATGGCCAGCGAATTCGGAGGAAACAGAGGAGGAGTAGGCGTGGTCAAAAGGGAGGCGCAAATATCTCGGCTGGTAGTTAGTTTGTTGCAGCTTCTTTAGTTGTAATTTGAATTTGAATTTAGTTTGTTAGTTGTTGCTGAATTTTATCATTGTAAGTCTATATATTGAATCTCCACAATGGTGAAAATCACGTTGGGAATTTGGTATTGGACGATCGTAGTATCGTAGGCCTCTTCGAGGATTCCTCTTTGTGTTCATTTTTCATAACTATTGAATAATAGCCGAGCCTTTCTCTTTCACATCATATCGGGAAATTCTACCTCCACATATCTCATCGAGTACTTCTCGTGCTCCCTTGATAATCACTCACCTAATCTCTATCAAATTCAAACTCAGAAAAATTAAACGAACGAGGTGGACTTTCTTTTTAAATAAGGGTTGTTCCCTAAGTGTATTTTTATGTGAAAAATGATATGAATATTTGTCATGCCGTGTTTTGTTTTATCTTTGGAACCTATCTGATATGGCTTATGTCATCAATGGATAATCGAATTTGGGTCTGACTGGGGAGTGAGTCCCTACTCAGGCTAGTGTACACCTATGGAGATTGTGCGCCATCTTTCGAGTTGGTCGGTCTAGTGACTTGGAATGTGACCATGTTCCTTGTCATCAATGGATCAGATATGGTAGACAGCTATGGGAAAATGGTTGATCAACCAAATTTTACGATGGAAATTATTTTAGTGTCTTGGGCGATTTCTAAAGTTAAAACCCTCAAGGTCACTCAATGGTGACATGATAAATACTTTTTATAAAATGTTTTCGGCATGAGTCCACTAAGTGCATCAAGTACTCAGCCCAGCATTTCTTTTAAAAAATTTGCAGGTTGAGCGTGACGGGTGCGGTGGGTGTTGAGCAAGACCGTTGAAGAAATTTAAGTGTCTAGAATGTGTCATGTCTTCACACGTGGCATATTCTTCTCTAAATGCTTCCGCTGAGTAGTTGTCATTTTTGAGTTCTTGTATCGCTAAGATAATATTTATTTTTGAGTTGTTGATTGTTGAGATACTCTTATTTTATTTGAGCTATTGCCATTTGTTTTCGAGCTATGGTCGAGTTGTTTGTTTTTTCCCTTTCTTCCCCGCTTCTTTAATCCTTCCCTAGTCGCGATCAATCGCGTTTTCTATCCTTAGGAAATGCGGGCGTGACAATATTCTTATGAGACAAAAGGAAAGAGTGCATATTCTTGTGGAACGAATAGAGTACTAAATTGCTCTTTCATTCAAGAATATTGAATAAATAATTAATTAAGCTTACTTAGTTATGTATCTAAGATAAGTACATATTACATGAACTAAACAACAACATAAATAAGGGAGTAATACTTACTATCTTTGTACCATTCAAAATGAAAGGTTTGCTAAATGGAAAAAAATCATCTCTACATTCTCTCTTCATTAATTGACAAAACAACCATATATAAAAATTCTCCGAAAAATAAATATTTCAAAAACATAAGGAATACTATATTATACTGACACCACCTTACCTAAAGAAAAAAAAATACTATCTCAAGTTAACAACCTTATATATCTTCCTCAGCCAAAACCAACGTGCCCTTACCATTTGGAGATGGGGCATAATGATGGCATATAGGTGAGATGAAAACACCAATAAAAGATATGTTTGTGATCAAAAGATGATCATAAGAAAAGTAAATAAAAAATATACGTATGTTAAATAAATAAAATTAATCTCTGACTTGTGCATCTATACAGTTTACAATTAACTGCATATTGATTTGGATAGCAATTTATAATAAGATTTTAATCAATGGTTAATCAAATAACACTAAACGTGACTGTTTAATTCAAATTCACTTACATGTAGGGGAAGATATATAGGGTGCGTTAAACTGAATAAATTTGAACTTTGTTTTGTGCACTATACAAAATAAATAAAACAGGACTTTGTTTTGTTCACTTAAAAATTTTAAAATAAAAATAAAAATAAAAATAATTGGACTTTGTTTTGGAAATAGATAGAAGTGTGTGAGAGTCCGAGAAGAGAGAAGAATATCAAAAGTGATTAAAAGAGACTCCCACAGTTTAACAGACCACCAATGAAGTTCATTCTTTTCTTTTCATGAAACGAGGAAAACCTTAAATAAAACAGGACAAATATATATCAACTAGAATTTGCATTCTTTCAACTAAAACTCCCTCTGAATGGGGGAAGAAACTTTTTACAAGCAGCAACCAAGTACATATCAAAGAATTCACAGCAAAAATGGGATATGTAAAGTTTTGCAACGGATAAAAATGTTCCGACATAGCAAAATGGGACGCCAGACTTGCCACAAAATCTTCACAAGGACTGCGACTCTCTTCCAGCATTTGTCAGAAGCTTCAAAGGCGCTCATCTCACGTACCACCTGCACCAAGGATCGAACAGTTGCCACCAAAAAGACCGCCTTTTATTTCAAAAGTAACACATCTCCGATTCCAGAAAAAGAAAAAGAAAAACAACCTAACTTCTACAAGCCAAGAAGATATAGTGACTAGTAAGTCCTCGAATGATTTTGCATTTAAAATCCAGGCTGGATATAAAACTGTGGGGGGTCAGAAATGTGTAGACAAGGCAACAATTGTGTTCTTCAACAATGAGAAAAACTAGAAGAAATATGAGAACCACAGAGATCTAATATATCTCAGTTGTGTAAGAGACTGGTTTTGTACCTGTCCAGCCGATGGCGATTACACGGGTGTCCATACCAGAGTGCCATCAAAATGAAGTGGCTCGTATGATTTTCCAATGTACATGTAGCAACTAGGACATTTCATAAAATGTATACATGTATGTAATTCCTTGAGAGCAGCACTACAAACATACACATTTATGGTCGGGCATCACTTTCAACTCATTTATCAGTGACAAGTATAACATACTGCCAGATTACTCTTCCTACTACGTTAGCCTGATTCAGCAACTTATTGTACTTGGGCTAAATGAATACAAAAGCTAATTCTGTAAGGGCGTGGGCAGAAATTATATGGTCAAACCTGCAAATATTCAACGATATAATAGTCAGGAAAATGATCTTACTTAAATCTCAAGGAGTGTTCAATGGTGAAGGGATAATTTACCCGAGGATGCTATCCGGACTCCTTAATCAGAGAATTTGCAGGATCTGGGAAAAATCATTGGTCCAGCATTGTTATTATGAACAAAATCATCAAGCTTGAATATGAAACTCAGAGCCAGCCCACTCAAGACAGCCCTGCATTGCAACTGTGAGGTATGTACCCTTACTCCAACAACATCCGATAGCCCTTTGTCAACCAAGCTTAAGGTCATTTCTTCATTGATACACTTCAGTATGCAACACCTCTTCATCAACACTCATCAACCCAATTTGAAAAAATTCAAAAAATTGGGGGACTTTATTATCATCCATAAGCATCCGAAAAAGAATCAGAGAGGTATTGCAAACTCAATACTATAACTGTACAGATTTACAAGGGTGACACATTCTACTAGAACTCGTGATGCATTGCACATTATTTGGTGACGAAGAACCCAAAATTGGAATGATAATTACAAGCTGTTTAGTGGCTAATGGCTTCCTTAGCAATACGCACAAGCTGCAATAAACCTCAACGTCTTGGAAGTTGTAGTCAAGCGCGTTTTTTAAGTGAACGGATACCTCTTTGTGGGTATCTGCAAGTCTTGATGTAGCAGCTGTGAAAGCAATTCTTGATTTTCTTGAAGCTTCCATTGCAAATTAACATCCTGTGCCTACAGAAAGAAACAGTGTAAACCTTAATATATGCAACAAAACAGAATGATTACTTCTGTAGCACTCAGAATTTCAAGGAAGTCATGTCAGATGAATGAAAAACTAAAAGATTGGATCCCATAAAATATATATCTGCTATAAGTGGAGTATCTGTTCATATACTTACAAAGTTCAGAACACGCAGAAGACTAGAACGATTCTGTGAAGTGATGACATGGCTTCCAGAAACTTGAGGAGAGCCGACAACTTTGGCTGAGGCAGCCTTTCTGCTGTCGCTTGGTGGTTCAAATTGTCAACATCAGAGGCAGAGGAGGAAGGAGATTCACCTGAATGGGGACAATTGATAACACTTGAAATCAAAGTTGTTGCACATAATTAACATAAAATTTGTTACGTAGAGTCATGATAAAGCAGTCAAAGTTTTACCTTTTAGATTTCACTTTATAGCAGCTGAATTTACACCATACCAATTAATAGCAAAGAGTAGTTTACTTCATACATGTTTCTAGTTAGCTATCCTCTTTGGACACAAGAGGTTCCTATATATATTTCTGATCCATCACACATTTTTTATGTGATGGTGCAACAATTTATAGCCCACTGCCCTACCATAAACATTTTAAAAGTTATTACTCCTGTCAGACTATTACTAGTAGCAGCAGGGGAACCGGCGGGAGATGTGATTCTGATCTAAATGAAATAGTAATAAAGAATGCTGCATCAAAATTTACCAGGGGCAGCAATTGTAGAGCACTTTGCAACTCGGCCCGATCCCTGCTTGTATTGCTATGAGATGAATAAAGCACTCGCATGTAAGCAACCTCCATACATTTGTAGGCTAAAGCAGCAGCACCCATGTCTTTTGATTTTTCAAAGTCATGGGCACAAAACCTACAAAATTTTAACCATCAACAAACAGAAATGTTGACTGGTGATCCATGTCCATTAATGGATTGACCACTATTAGATAGAAATACATATGCCACGGATTAACTTGTGTTTGTGTAAATTAACGTTAAGACTTTTTCTTTGTACATGAA
>NW_024599189.1:0-32828 GCF_004379255.2 Salvia splendens | reverse complement strand
GCATACTGAATGTACCTCGGCTTCATCAATGCTTCGATGCATTAATTCTTCCGCCTTTGAGCTCGGATCTGAGGCCAACTTACTTAAGGTATCTGCTCGGCTATTTTCCGCTCTGGGAATGCGAATTATCCGAAAATAGGAGAAACTTCGGCTGATGCTTTGCGCTTTGTCCAAATACTTCTTCATTCTCTCGTCACGAGCTTCACTTGTACCCAACATGTGATTTACTATGACTTGTGAATCACAATGGATTTTGAGAGATTTGATGAGCAGATTTTGCGCTAACTGGAGTCCGGCCAGGAGGGCTTCATACTCGGCTTCATTATTAGTAGTGGGGAATAGGAACCGAAGTGAGTAGGTTACCTCGTGTCCGTCGGGAGCGACAAGTAAAATACCAGCTCCACTTCCCATCTTGTTTGAAGCTCCATCTACGAATCCGCTCCAGCAGTCCGGCGGCTCTACTTCGGATTCCAAGGGCTGTGCTAGTTCGGCATTGGCAGAATTCTTCTGTTCGGCAATAACAGGAATTGCTTGATCAAACTTGGCCTCTGCAAGAAAATCTGCCAAGGCTTGTCCCTTGATGGCTTTCCGAGGTAGGTACTCGATTGAGTGTTCTCCCAGCTCTATGGCCCATTTGGCGATTCTGCCTGATGCTTCTGGCTTGGTCAAAACTTGCCGAAGAGGCAGATCGGTTAAGACGCATACCTTGTGAGCATAGAAGTATGGCCGCAGTCTCCTTGCTGCATTTACTAACGCCAGAGCAATTTTTTCCAGAGGTTGATACCTTGTTTCTGGACCTCTTAATGCTCGGCTCGTAAAGTAGATGGGAAACTGCTTTAGGCCTTCTTCTCGTACAAGCACCGCGCTGATGGTTTGATCCGATGCCGCTAAGTATAAGAATATTACTTCGGCTTCGTTTGGAGCAGAGAGAATAGGAAGCTCGGCTAGATAACTTTTGAGCTCGTCAAAGCCTTTTTCTGCTCGGCTCCCCACTCGAACTTTGGTGCCTTTTTCAACACCTTGAAGAACGGCAGTTGCTTTTCGGCTGCTTGGGAAAGGAATCGATTCAGTGCGGCTAGACATCCGGTTAGCCTTTGCACGTCATGTATGGACTTCGGCATTTGCCATGTTCTGAACGACTTGAACTTTTGAGGGGTTTGCCTTGAGTCCGTCCTTTGAAACCAAACAACCCAGAAACTTTCCCGAATCTACCAAAAAGGTACATTTTTGGGGGTTGAGTTTGAGGTTGGCTTTTCGGAGCACGTTGAGAGTGGATTTGAGGTTGTCTTCGTACTCCGAAGTGCTTTTGCTTTTGACAACTATGTCGTCGACATACACTTCAACCTGTTTTCCGATTAGGTGCCGAAAAAGCTTGTCTACCATCCTTTGATAAGTGGCTCCGGCATTCTTTAAACCGGATGGCATCTTTTTATAAGCGAAAGTGCCGAAATCGGTAATGAAAGCTGTTTTCGGAGCGTCACTCTCATCCATCAATACTTGGTGATATCCTTTGTATAAATCAAGAAAACAGAAAATTTCGAAGCCGATCAAAGCTTCTACTTTTTTATCTATATTCGGAAGGGGATAGCAATCTTTAGGACAGTGCTTGTTTAGATCGGTAAAATCTATGCACATCCGCCATCCTCCTCCTTTTTTCTTGATCATCACAGGATTGGCCACCCAAGAAGGATATTTCACCTCGAATAGTACATCCGCTTTTAGTAATTGGCGGACTTCGTCATGGATGACTTGACTTCTTTCTGCCGCAAAGAGTCTTTGCTTCTGTTTTACTGGCCGGATTGAAGGATCAATATTTAACCGATGAGTGATTACCTCGGGGGGCACTCCGGTCATGTCCAACGGAGACCATGCAAAGACATCTTTGTACTCTTTGAGGAGCTGAATGGTCTTTTCCCGGAGTAGAGGCGTTCCTGCGAAGCCGATCTTGACCGTTCTGGATGGATCATCTTCGTATAACTGAACGGTCATTGAGTTCGGCTCTGAAGTGACTTCGGTCATCTCGTTTGCCTCTGACTCCGGTTGCTGTGATTGCTATGCTTGATGGTGCCGAACTGATTGCTCGGCACTTTTAAGCGCAATCTGCAGACATTCTTTTGCTCTCTTTTGATCACCTCGGATGACCGCTATCCCACCTTTAGTGGGGATCTTGATGGTGAGGTGATAAGTAGAGCAAACGGCCCGAACTGTGTTGAGCCAGTCTCTCCCCAGGATGATGTTGTACGGGGACCGAGCTTTCACCACAAAGAACTCGATCATCGTATTGGAGCTTGTAGGCGCTTTTCCACCGTGATCGGAAGGCTGATAATACCTTCAGGGCGGGTGTCCTCCTGGGCGAAACTTTTCAGAGGAAGTGGAGCCGGACTGAGCCGAGCTGGATCCACTTCCATTTTATCGAAACATTCTTTAAAAAGAATGCTGACTGACGCTCCTGTATCCACAAATACTCTGTGGATCAGTTTGTTTGCCACTCCGGCTTGAATGACAATAGCGTCTTGGTGAGGAGAGATGGCTGGGACGGGATCGGCATCTGAAAATGTAATCACTTCGTCTTTCTTCAGCCTTTTATGTGTTGGCTCCTCTTGATTGGAACCTCTGCGTTCTGCTTTTAGGGACGACTTAGTCTTCCCGGCAGGGAGAGCATCAATAGTCAGGATTACTCCATCATATTGCGGCTCGTCGTCGTCTTCGGGATCCTCATGCCTTTTCGGATCCTGAGGATTGCAGTTCGCACCTCTCTGCCTTTTGTTCTTTTTCGGCTGCTTGCTTTGGTATTTTTTTAACGTTCCTGTTTTCACAAGAACATCAATACCTGCAGCCAAATCTCGGCACTCCTCGGTATCGTGACCGTGGGTTTGATGGAAGGAGCAATATTGATCCTGAGGTCGCCGCGCGGCTGATTTCGTCATCCGCTTTGGTTTTTCGAACATATCGGAATGTAGTTCGAAAATTTCCGCTCTTGACTTGTTTAATGGTACGAACTGAGCGGGCGCGGCTTCTCAGGATTGAGACGTGGTCCCAATCTGCCTTGTACCGGTGCCCTTTGAATTCTTTCAAAAGGAGTTCGGCGAGGAAGCCCTGATCGCTATGATCGGGCTTCTTTTCGTCTCTCGGGATGAGCTGTCTAAAGACCGTTTTCGACGGTCTGCCTCATCCGCACGGGAAACTGGTCCGCAATGTCCCACATTTCTTGAGCTGTTTGCGGACCGCACTCCGAGCTTTCTGTAGAGAGCTCCGGGCAGGATTCCATTTTGGAATGCCGAAATGACAAGTAGATCGTTGAGATCATCTACTTGTAGGCATTCCTTGTGGAATCTCGTCAGGAAGTCGCTGATCTTTTCGTCGCGACCTTGACGTATAGAAAGCAGCTGAGCCGAAGTGATTCGGGCTTCCGCTTTCTGAAAGAACCTCCTGTGGAAAGCATCCATTAGATCTCGGTAGGATCTAATGCTGCCTTGAGGAAGGCTGTCGAACCACCTTCTGGCGTTCCCGATGAGCAGCTCGGGGAACAGCTTGCACATGTGGACCTCATTGAGACCCTGGTTCGCCATATTATATTGATAGCGTCCCAAGAAGTCATGAGGATCCACTAGTCCGTCATAAGTCATTGACGGTGTCCGGTAGTTCCGCGGCAAAGGAGTTCGGGTGATATCGTCCGAGAACGGAGTCTTTAATGCTCCGTACATGGCGAACCCGACATCTCTTCGGTACGGAGGAGATGGAGTTCTCCTGTGGTTCCGGTACCGAGGAGGAACAGGAACATGTCGGGGTTGAGGATTCTTTCTCCTGGAAGACACGTCACTACTGCGGTAGTGACTTTCATGTCTGGATGAGGAGGGAGAATCCGCCGTTGTCTTCTCCGGCTGTTGGCTCTTCTGCAGGAAGGTTAAGAACTCCTCCTGCTTCTCGGCCAAGAACAGCTTGACAGCTTCATTTAAATCGGGCTGCTGGGAAGACTCGGTGCGATGACTCCTGGAGTGGCTTGTTCTTCTTCGTGAGAACCGGAGGTAGATGTCTCCCGAGGCCGTTTTTCAGACCTGCGAGCTGGACTAGCTTCCTCACGGTTATCACGAACGGTATTATGGGTATTATGTGATCTGGTATGCATTTTTTTTTTTTTTGGGGTGGAAAAAGGGTCAAAAATTCGCTTTATCACAAATTTGGTTCTCGTTTCCCACAGACGGCGCCAGTGATGATCGGCGAATTTTTGATGGTGATGAATGCAGGAAGATGCAGATCACGACACAGAGATTTACGTGGTTCGATTTACTGAGGTAAATCTACGTCCACGGGAAGAAATGAGGGCAGAGTTGTATTGCTTGATCTGTTTTCTTACAGCTTACAATACAGACTTGCTATTTTGTATTTGATCTCTAGAAAGCTTAGAGTCTAGAACGTAACCCTATCTATCTGATCTAGGTTCTATTTATACAAAGGACCAAGATCGTGGCATGCAGCCATTTACTAGGTAGTGGATGTCGTGGAGATCGTGGCGATCTTGCATGGGTCCACTATCCTGCATGAGTTAATGACTGCTTGACACCACTAAATAGATCGTGGGTGTAGTGGAGGTGGAAATCCTGCATGAGTCCACTATCTCCTAGTTCGGTCGAATACTGAGACCGAACTGCTGAATTATTGCCGAGCAGCTTTTGCCGATCTGAGAGTAGAGCTTGATGCCGACCTGAGAGCAGAGTTTGATTGGTTGGCTTTTACCGAGCTGTAGGCTGGGGCCGAACTCTCTGGTTGTGCCGAACTGAACTCTTTAGTCATGCCGGACTGATACTCTTTAGTCATGCCGAACTGATACTCTTTCTTGGGCTTTAGGCTGATGAGCTTTACTGCTGTTGGGCTTGTTTAGTACGTACTCCATCAAGCACAAATCTTAAAAACAATGTATTGGATGGATATAAATTTCGTCTAGAATTTTTTCCCTAATTTATTGTGAAATACTACTAAAAAACCCCTATACTTGGTCAAAGTTAAGTGAGTCCACACTTCCGCCTTGGCAGTTGGCCCTCCCTCTAGGTTCATCCATGGCTGGAACAATTCACCATATGCAGATGGGTAGTTGATTACATTTTACCTACCCTAGGGGTAGAGAGGGAAAATGCTCCATATATAGAACAAATTAGATATGCTATAATTAGGTGGGCTGTGACATTAGTAATTCCTAGAGAAGCATTAGTGTATTAAATAACCACCTGTGTTGCAGCTTCTCCTATCCGTTTAGAGCATCTCCAGTGGTTCTGAACATGCAATAGCCCTCCCATAACCTTGTCACTGTCACATCATCAGCACTAAAATCCTCCTGCCACATCATCTGGACATGCAATAGCCCTCCCATAGCCTATCTACATCACTAATAACAATTATATAATTTAATTTACAATCGTAGCAACATACGGAATTTAATTTACGAGACAAATACATGAAAATTGAATAATACTATTAAAATTTAAAAAAGTACAATAATTTAAAAAATACATTAATTTAAAAAAAGTACAAAAATTAAAAAGTACAATACAAAAATTACATAAAAAATCACTCCTCGCCGCCGTCCTCGCCTCCGTCGTCGCCCAGCCCTTCGTCGTCGCGCCGCCGCTCCGTCGCCACCAACGCCGCGGCTTACTCCCGCCGGTATCCCTCTGCAACCCCTCCAATTCTTCACGCATGCTCCGGAGCAATACGCGAAGATAAGCTGATGCGAAGCATATTTCTTATACTTTTCCCCCTAAACTACACACTTTTATGTTAATTATAACTCATCAAGTTGTATTTGTATTGAAGTTTAGGAGGGTTGGAAGCTGGAAGTTCGCCGGGTGAAATTGGCAAAGCATGCAGAGATCAGAAACTACGCCCGTCGGGCGATTATGAGCTTCAAAACGCCCGGTCGGGCGAAACGCGTAAAAGCATGAGGAGAGTCCAGAAAGTTCGCCCGGTCGGCGATTCTTCAAGACACAAAACGCCCGGTCAGGCGTTTCCCGCGAGCCATCCAGAAGCCTTTCGCCCGGTCGGGCGATTATCCCTTCTAATTTCGCCCGGTCGGGCGTTTGGTGGTTCAACTGCATTTCAACAGTTTTCTCGGCAGTTTTGCTGGGAAATAAAAAGAAAAAGGAAACGGATGGTGAAGTGGGGAGAGATACATAGAAAAAGACAGAGGGAGAGAAAGGAGGAGAGGAAGAAGAGAAGGAAGGTATTCCGACCATTATTCCAACCATCAATTCCCGAATCCCGACTCCACTCGAAGAGAGCCACACACCTATGGTTTTGTTTCTACATTCTACTATGTGTATAGGCTAGACTCTCTTTGTTGCTCCAAGTTGTAATCTAGGCTTGTGCATTTGTTTTAACACCTTGAATCGTATGTTCGATACCAACAATGTGTTTGATAATTAAAATGCTACGTTTTTGGCTAATGATGTAGTGTTGTTAAATCTTAACTATCGTCTCTTTAACATAGCTTAGGATTGATCGTTTGTTGGTATGCTATCGATTTAGAACTGTTCAGGGGATAAATTGATAGTGGTTTAGGTAAGTAATTATAGTAGACGACTTTTGTTCCCGCGCGTCTGCAGGAATTAAATGTCGTTGAAAGCTGGTTCATGGAACAAGTGTTCAGCTGACTGTGAACTATACGTCGTAGACATGTTCAGTGCACGCGATTAGGTTGATAATTTTAATCCCGTCGTATGGTTCGTTGTAATGGTGTGTAACAACGCAAGCTTAGAGAGCAACTTGGAGTGACTTGTCTTTCACGTGTTAAAAACCTCACTTTAGTAGCTTAAGTTAGTTAACCTTCTCAAAATCAAAACAAAATCTTTACATGCTTTGTGTCGTCTTATTAAGTGTAAGCAATCTCGCCTCCCTGTGGATCGACACTCGAAATACTACTACGATACTGTATTCTTGCAGTAGTGTAGTATTATTAGAGTTTAAATAATTGAACTTGATAATCTTTATACTTTGTTTGAGAACTCTAAAATACCGCATCAAGTTTTGGCGCCGTTGCCGGGGAGGCAATAGCTTGTTTATGCTTAATTGTTTTAGTTTTTATTTTGTTTTGTTTGATTTTTCTTTTTGAGTTTTATAGGTACATTGTTCGTGTTCTACGGTGTGATAGCCATCTACCACGTCCGGACTTGAAGACGAAGGAGTGTATTATTTTAGGTAAAATAAAAAAAAAATAAAAGAGAAAGTCGTGAATGCACACGAGATCTCAGGGTACACCGCCTTTCGGATTACTCTGTTATCAAAGAAGGAAAGGGTCAGGAAGTTCAGCCGGGTTTGAAATTCAACAGGATTCGCCGAGTCCAATCAGAGATAACCCATTGTTTGAGAGTAGTGACAGTGATCTAGAAGCTGAGTTGATGGCCGACAATAATAACAACAACGCTGTCCCACCACCTGGAGGAAGGTTCGGTGACACTCTTAGGTCGGTAGTCGACTTTCTAGGAGAATTCGCCTACGCGAATGACAACGTGAACATTCCTCCTCATTACATTAGCTTGGTGAACGGGGGAAATCTCTTCCATGGGCGAGACGATGAGGATCCGATGAGCCACCTCAACGCGTTCTATGAATTGACGAACTCTCATCGACCCCCGAATGTGGACCATCATCAGATTAAGAGGGCCTTATTCCCTTTCTCACTGAGGGATAAAGCACGGGCGTGGTATGATTCTATTCCGGGATACAACATAGCCACATTCCAAGAGTTGAAGATGTTGTTCCTCTTGGAATATAACTCTCCGATGAAGATTGAGAAGTTGAGAGAGGAGATCACTACCTTCCGACAGAAATATGATGAGTCTTTTGCGGAAGCGTGGAAGAGGTTCACTGAATTGCTTAGGAAATGCCCGAGCCATGGTCTTGCTCCAGGGCATGAGCTACTCAAGTTCTACAAGGGACTCAATAATGAAGGCACGGGCTTGGTGACTGCAGGCTCTAATGGGAACTTGGACGACTTAACTCACGAGGAAGTGAGAGCCCTGTTCCAAAGGTTGGCGAACAACCAAAGAAATTGGCATAATCCAAGAAGAGCGGCTGAGAAGGTAGGAGATACATTTGGTGCTACCAAAGATGCGGAAAGAGTGACAGCCATTGAGGCTCAATTGGCGGACATTAGTACCCAGATGTCTTCAACGACAAAAGCAGTGAAGTCTCTTCAACTGAATCCTCAACCTCAAGCAGTGACTGTGATGAAGTGTGGACTGTGCCAAGGTGGACACCATACGGATCAATGTCCAAGTCTTCAAGGGCCACCAACGGAGGATGTGAACTACATTGGTAACAATCATCAAGGGTTCAACCAAGGCAATCAATACAACAATCAGCAGAATTGGAGGCCTCAACAAGCAACCTGGAATCAAGCTGGTCCTAGCAACACTTCGGGGACTCAATGGAGGAACAACACTCAACCTCCGGGTTATGAGAAGAAGCCATCAGTCGAGGATCAATTGGGACAGATTCTCTCGTTTTTGACTAAGAGTCAAAGGGAGAATGAGAATTTCAAAGAGAAGACGGTGGAAAAGTTTGGACAGATGGAAGCTACAATGAGGAACCTCGAGACTCAAATTGGGCAGATTGCTACAGCATCGCACACAAGAATTCCTAATGCTATCCCGAGTGATACGGTGCCCAATCCTAAAGGTTTTGAACAGTGCAAGGCAGTTAAGTTAAGAAGTGGAAAGGATCTTGAGTCTCCAATCATGCTAGATGCACAAAATGGCTCGAACATCTTGCACGCAGGGGCGGACAAGTTGTTTGGCTCACAAACCTCGCACGCAGGGGCGGACGAGGGGATTGAGTGGGCTACTACCGAAGCTAGGGAATGTCAACAAGAAAAAGAAGAGTCAACCATGAGTGATATCCACAAGAAGAATCCACTAAGTCCGGCAATGGACCCGAAGTGTCCATTTAATTTTCCAGATTTTATCCCGCCACCACCTTTCCCAGTCGAGAATAAGAAGAAGGGTAGGAAAATAATTCAAGAGAAAGGACTCGATTGGATGATGAACATTATCAGGAAAGTTAATGTAGATGTGTCCCTGGTGGATTTGTTCCTACACTTTCCTAAATTCTCCAAGTTTTTTAAGGATCTTATTGCGAAAAAGGAGAAGATACAAGACGATGGTGTGGTGATATTGAGCGCATTTTGCTCACAATTTGTGAAGGGAAAGATGCCGGCAAAGAGAAGAGACCCTGGAAGCTGTGTGATCCCATGTGAGATGGGAGATAAGGAGTTCCCAAAGTGCCTACTGGATCAAGGCTCGGGAATATCATTGATGGCTCTGAAAACCGCACGGTCAATCGGTCTAGAAGCGAGGATTGAACCAATCGACATTGACCTACAATTGGCGGATCATTCAATTGTGAAACCAAAAGGTATCATCGAGGATGTCTTGGTGAAGGTTGATAGATTTGTACTCCCGGTTGACTTCATTGTCCTAGAGATGGAAGAGGACAAGGATATGCCTATCCTTTTTGGTAGGCCATTTTTAGCAACCGGTGATGTTGTGATAGAGACCAAGACAAATACGGTCATGTTTCGAGTAGATGGAGAGAATGTGGTGATCAAGCAAGAGAAGGCGGGGAAGCGCCTATTGGAGCCTGGATAGAGGTAGACAAGGATGAAGAAGGTCGAGCCAACGACTATAAACAAAGGCGCTGATTGGGAGGCAACCCAAGTTTTTTTGTTTTTATTTTTGATTTCATATGTTGGAGGTTTTGTTTGCTCAATTCTTTCCTCCAACATTTATTTTGAATTGAGTGTTTCTTTTTGTAGTTTTTGTTCTTTTTGTAGGAGCAACTGGGAGTTAGGATTGGAGCTTAGGAGGAAGCACACCTGCAAAGGATTTTTACACCCACCCTCCCACCCGACTGCACTATGGACGTCATGCCAAGTTTGGGGGAGTTTCCTTTCCCTTTACTTTATTTGTCTTCTTTGCATGCATTGAGGACAATGAAGCATTCAAGTTTGGGGGGTTGTGAATGATTTGTGATGCATGATGCATGTTTTGTTTTGGGTGTATTATATGCTAAAATGTTTTGAATTTATGTATTTGACGGATGCATGTTAGATCTTCGGCTTTCTGGTTGGGAAATTTTGCTTAAGTTTACTTGAACTTTGAAGCCTAGGATGAATGGAATGGGTGCATGAAGCTATTTGAAAAGCATGTCGTGATTACATCCGATTTCTTGAGTTGAGGAGAGTATGCAAATCGCACGACTTGTGGAAATTATTTTGGATTGATTTGCTTTATCGAGTGAAGTGCGTGCGTTCGTTTGTGTTAACGATTTGGGAGGATAAGGCACTAGGATGAACTCTATGGCCAAATGATCACATGCCTAGTCCATCAATTGATCCCCTAGAAGCCACCTTGAGCTTACTTCCTTATTCTTTGTGTAAACACTTAGCCACTGAAAAAAGCCTAATTTTAGCCTCATCAATTGACCTTGCTACTATTTGGGTGCTAAATACAAGTTGAGCTTGGTGTTTTGAGTTGTGAGTGTGGGGGTGGTGGACTGTAAAGAGTAAACTTCTCTAGACTTGATGTAACGTGAAAAGAATGAAGTTCTTAGAAAAAAAAAAAAAGACGACCTCCAAATTCGCAAAAGTCGAGGTCTTTACAAAAACAGAAAAAGAAAAAGAAATAATAAGTTGATGAAATAAAGATAGAGCTTCGACAATTGTTTGATGTAATCTTGTCTAGAATAGATCTCAAGTTTGGGGGAGTGTGAGTTGGGTTGTAAAATTTTGGTTGTTCGATCGTTGGAAGGATGTTGTAGGAGGGAAGATTTTGGCACTCAAATGTGTAGCCTTTGAGCTCACTATCCATATTGATCCTACCTCGTCCCTAGCCCCATTACAACCTTGAAACAAGACCTTTGACCTTATCGTTGATGCTTGTGGATGTTGTGTAAATAACTTGGTAGAGTTAAAGAAGTTCGGTTTGAAATCCGTGTGTCTATGTGATTAGTAGTGCTTGATGAGTCGATGATGATGGTTTGAGTTGTTTGATCGCATGCTTGGACTTATTTTGAAGTGCACCTTAACTTGACGTTCTAGGAGGATGAGTGATTGTTCTTGAGAGTGGGAAATTTCGATTGGAAATGTTGGGGGTTTAGATTTTGTCACTCACGTCCTTACATGATTCTTGTTGATGAAAATCTCTTTGCGGGTGAAGTTTGGGTGAGTTTTCGTGCTTAAAATGTACCTTGCTCGGGGCGAGCAAGAGCTCAAGTTTGGGGGTATTTGATGCGAAGCATATTTCTTATACTTTTCCCCCTAAACTACACACTTTTATGTTAATTATAACTCATCAAGTTGTATTTGTATTGAAGTTTAGGAGGGTTGGAAGCTGGAAGTTCACCGGGTGAAATTGGCAAAGCATGCAGAGATCAGAAACTACGCCCGGTCGGGCGATTATGAGCTTCAAAACGCCCGGTCGGGCGAAACGCGTAAAAGCATGAGGAGAGTCCAGAAAGTTCGCCCGGTCGGGCGATTCTTCAAGACACAAAACGCCCGGTCGGGCGTTTCCCGCCAGCCATCCAGAAGCCTTTCGCCCGGTCGGGCGATTATCCCTTCTAATTTCGCCCGGTCGGGCGTTTGGTGGTTCAACTGCATTTCAGCAGTTTTCTCGGCAGTTTTGCTGGGAAATAAAAAGAAAAAGGAAACGGATGGTGAAGTGGGGAGAGATACATAGAAAAAGACAGAGGGAGAGAAAGGAGGAGAGGAAGAAGAGAAGGAAGGCATTCCGACCATTATTCCAACCATCAATTCCCGAATCCCGACTCCACTCGAAGAGAGCCACACACCTATGGTTTTGTTTCTACATTCTACTATGTGTATAGGCTAGACTCTCTTTGTTGCTCCAAGTTGTAATCTAGGCTTGTGCATTTGTTTTAACACCTTGAATCGTATGTTCGATACCAACAATGTGTTTGATAATTAAAATGCTACGTTTTTGGCTAATGATGTAGTGTTGTTAAATCTTAACTATCGTCTCTTTAACATAGCTTAGGATTGATCGTTTGTTGGTATGCTATCGATTTAGAACTGTTCAGGGGATAAATTGATAGTGGTTTAGGTAAGTAATTATAGTAGACGACTTTTGTTCCCGCGCGTCTGCAGGAATTAAATGTCGTTGAAAGCTGGTTCATGGAACAAGTGTTCAGCTGACTGTGAACTATACGTCGTAGACATGTTCAGTGCACGTGATTAGGTTGATAATTTTAATCCCGTCGTATGGTTCGTTGTAATGGTGTGTAACAACGCAAGCTTAGAGAGCAACTTGGAGTGACTTGTCTTTCACGTGTTAAAAACCTCACTTTAGTAGCTTAAGTTAGTTAACCTTTTCAAAATCAAAACAAAATCTTTACATGCTTTGTGTCGTCTTATTAAGTGTAAGCAATCTCGCCTCCCTGTGGATCGACACTCGAAATACTACTACGATACTGTATTCTTGCAGTAGTGTAGTATTATTAGAGTTTAAATAATTGAACTTGATAATCTTTATACTTTGTTTGAGAACTCTAAAATACCGCATCATAAGCCTTCTCCTCGGGGTCCACCGCCGTCCGGAAGTCGGCTAACGCCTTCACCATTTGAGCGCGCGTTTGTTGACGCGTGAAGAATTTGAGCTCCTCGGTGGACCTGCCGAGGGGGGATGCCGACTGGACCTCCTGGGAACTCGGGGTTCCCCCTCGCATCCCGTTGCGCCCGCCTTTGGCCAACCGGGCAAGGTCGGCAACCAAACGAACGAGGGGTCGGGACCTCCTGGGCCGTCTCGGGGAGGTCGTGGGAACCACCGCTGCTGCCGCTATAATCACCGGTATAGTTCAGTATCTGCTTCTTCGGCCAGCCAGCGTCGACATCTGCCCGGAATTTCTCCGACTCGTTGAGCACAAGGTAGCAGTTCTAGTAGGTGAACTCATAGTACTTCCCGGGATCCGGATAGGCTCTCTCCGCAATCCTCCTGCAGTCTTGCTCTGTTTGGCCACTGGTCCGCATGCGGAGGGCGTTGGCGTAAAACCCAAAAATCGAGAGACGGCAGACCTGATTCGGTCCCAGCACTTCCGGCACTCCTCCCCGGTGCGCGGTCTCCTTTCAGGGCAAAATGCCCTGTAGGCTGCGGCTATATTGACCCACAAGTTGACGATCCTCTGGTTGTTCGAAACGAGAGGATCATCGCTGACACTCACCCACGCCTTGTCCACCGCAACGTTCTCCGCGTCCGTCCACTTTCTCCGGACCCGGCTATCCTCACCCGGCTGCGACGACTCGCCAACCTTCTTGGCCTTGCTCTTCTTCTCAGGGGCGCTCTGACCCCGCCCTACTCCCCAGCTTTGAATGGGAGTTTCTGGAACCTCGTTAATATCAAAACCCAACTCCTCTAAGGAGAAGGTCTCATACTGCGTGTACTTTGCATCCGTTGGGGTCGATGTGTGCGAAGAACCGGTGGAAAAATCAAAAGCCGGCCGATAGACGTTTTTCCCCCCGGGCGTCCCCTGCGGCGGTGGCATCATCTGCTGCGCCGGCATCATCTGCATAGGGGGTTGCATCGGCGGTACCCCCTACCAAGCCGGCACACTTCCCCTGGCGGCCATCGGTGGCATCATCTGCTGCCACGGGTATATGTTGTAGTACCCGATCATCGGAGGCCAACCACCTCCCATGGGAGCCGGGAGAGTCTGAGACCTCCCCCGGGAATCGGGGGAGTCTGAGACCCGGTCGTCACTGGAGTACCTTCGTTGGTGTTCTCCATTTCTCGGTGTTGATCTTGTACAGAAATTAAGATAGAGAGAGTACTCGTTAAAACAAGTGGTGTGAATGAAAATGATGTCCAAAGCGCGTATATATAGTGTTTCAAAAAATTAAAAAAATATATTTAAAAATCTGACGCGTGTCTGACGTCGATCCGGGGCATACAATGGCGCCGTGAGGATCGGCGTGAGAATCGGCGTCAGCCTAAGAATCAGCGTGGGCACGCCGATTTCGCCGACGCCACTCGCAATGGTTCGGCGTTAGCACCGGCGTCCGTGAAAAATCGGCGTGTCGATGACGCCGCCGCCATTGGAGATGCTCTTAGGAGTTGGTCTTTTAGCACTCGCACTAGCACAACCATCAGAATTATTTGTCCGGGTCCCTTTAGAATTACGCTTCTTCACTATTTGGTTTTCATCCTCTTTGTGTGTGTTACTCGCTGTAACAACAGTTTCAACAGAAAACTTCACTTCATCATGATCAGTTTTCGTCCTCTTCCTAGTGAAGGTAGCATCATCGAAATCCTCGTCACTTGAATCAGAAGAAGAATTACCTAGGGCTGGGAAAATATACCGAAATACCGCACTTACCGTACCGAAAAAATACCGAAAATATCGAATTTTTGGTATACCGTACTTTTCGGTACGGTATCATACTGTACCGACAGTTTTAGGTACGGTAAAGGTATGCATTTTGTATATACCGCGTTATACCGCATCATACCGCAATTGCGGTATATACCGTAAATTTACGATATATACTGATATAACACGGTATACCGCAAATACGGTATATACCGTAATTGGCGGTATATACCGTAAATTTACGATATATACTGGTATAACACGGTATACCGCAAATATGGTATATACCGTAATTGGCGGTATATACCGCAGATATACCATATTTAACATATTTATTATTTATAAATATATTATTATATAATTTTATTAAACATAATTGAAACCTAAAGGGAGGAATTCTTGCAACCCTAGAACATTATCTCCGCTGCACCCCCGCACCGCACCCCCGCACCCACGACACACACAGAGGCTCCGCAGACGCAGTCGACAGCCACTCCACCACCACCGTCCGCCGGTACCGTCAGCTACCTCATTCATTGATTTTTTTTTCTAGTTACTTGATTTTCTGTAGTTTGTTGTTTTAATGAGAGCGTAGATTTCCTCCATGACCTAATAAGGTAGGAATCCTGATTTACCTTGCTGAGATGCCTTAGATGATGACCGTAATTAATAGAGATAGCGTATGTATGCAGATGAGGTAGCGTATGTATGCAGATGCAATTTAGGTAATTCATGATCATCTGCTTCTTGCTTGGAGAAGTAATGATTTTTATTGAGCGCATTTGCATTTTGGAATGGCGATTTAAAATTGATTTCTTAAATTTAACACAGCAGCCTTCTCTGTGCCCTTTCGGAAGAACAAAGCAAAATGTACACCTATTCTTAATTTAACACAGCAGCCTTCTCTGTACCTTTGAGAAGAACTATGACTAATTATAATATTTTGTCTTTTCAGGATGGAATCCGAAGATTCTCATACTCTTAGTGACCCCAATCTGCCTATTTCAGAATCACCAAATACTTCAACAAATGATGATGGTTCTAGTCGAAAATGACCAATTGAAGTAGAAGGTGCAGCAGACAAACCTCATCTACCTCATACAAAAAGAAGCAGAAGTCCATATTGGGAGCATTGCAAAAAAGTGACAAAGGATACGAGTAGTGGCAAGATACAAATAGGGGTATGTAATTACTGCAAAACTGAAATACCAGCTATTCGTGGGAGTACTAGTGGCTTGAAAAAATCATTTAGTCAACAGGTGCAAGTTAAGTCCATTGTTTGATGTGAGTAGTGAGAAAGGTCAAACGGTGTTGACGAAAGAGACAATGCAACAAGGAAGTAGCATCGTTCCTCACTCTTTTAGTCAGAAAAGGTGTGAAGTGAAGATGACTCAATATGTGATCAAAGATGAAGTGTGTTTTTGAGTTGTTGAGAAGCCTGGATTTGTTGCTCTTGTGAATGAGCTTGAACCGAGATTTCAAATGCCCAATCGAAAGAAAGTGGCAGGTATGGTTATACGTTGTTTTTAGATGAGAAGAAAAAAATTCAAAATGTTCTTAATGGACAAAGAGTCAGTATTACTACTGACACATGGACATCTATGCAGAATATAAATTATATGGTTGTCACAGCACATTTTTTGGATAATGATTGGAAGTTGCATATGAGAATAATCAACTTCGCTAAAATCACAAGCCATGTAGGGGAAGAAATTGGAAAGTTGATTGAGATTTGTTTCAGGGAATGGGGAATAGAAAAATTGTTTTCAATCGTAGTTGATAATGCATCTTCTAATGATACTGCGATTGAATACTTGAAAAGGAGAATGAGAACTGATAAAACTTTGATGTTCGACGGGAAGTATTTGCATTTAAGATGTGCTTGCCATATACTTAACTTGATTGTTAAAGATGGTTTGAAAGAGCTCAAATCTTCAATTAAGCCTATAAGGAATGCAGTTTTGTTTCTTCATTCTTCACCTGGAAGATTGAACAAATTTAGGGAGTTTGCTATACTAACTAAGTTTTCTAGTACATCAACAGTGCCCATGGATGTGAAAACTAGGTGGAATTCTACCTATAAAATGCTTGATATTGCATTAAAGTATAGAATTGTGTTTGAGAGAATGGCTGAAGAATGTGTTCCTTTCATAAAATACTTTCGTGAGAATGATGAAAAGGGTAGGGCAATGATGCTTCCAAGTGCAGAAGATTGGGATAATGCAAAAGCTTTTGTACACTTTCTCAAAAAATTCTATGATCTGACTTTACAGTTAAGTGCTTCAAAAACACCTACGTCTCATTTGATTTCACTTTCAATGTTTGCTTTACAAATTGAGATTGAGAAAAAAGTGTACTGATTCGGATTTGACTCTCTCAAAGGTTGCAAAAGCAATGAAACTGAAATTTGACAAATATTGGGGGATTGGAGTACAGTGAATCCACTGATTTTTATTGCTAATGTCTTGGATCCGAGGAACAAACTGCAAATGCTTAAAGTTAGTGTAAAAAAACTGAAAGTCGGGAGCTTAACAAATGTTGATCAAGTTCAACAGGTTCAACACTTGTGTGATCTATTTAAAGATGACTTGGTAAGTTTGTGGGCAGAGTACAAGGGAGTAAATGACACCGTGTTGAATCAGACGCCACTTCTAGAATGCGAGGATGTTGGAGACAGCAGTAACAAAGGTGATTTGCATCTTTTTGATGAATTGTACGATGGGGTGCAGGAGGAAATTGAACAAGACCAACTGAATCGAATATCAAATGAAGTGGATAAGTACCTAGCTGATGAGATGGAGAAGAGGTCTTATCCTAATTTTGATCTTTTGGAATGGTGGAAATTAAATGCATCTAGGTATCCAATCCTTTCCCTAATTGCGAAGGATATCTTTGCAATTCCAAGCTCAACGGTCGCAAGTGAGTCGGTTTTTAGCTTAGGTAAAAGGGTTGTGGATCCTTTTAGAACGTGTTTGAGTCCAAAAATGGTGGAGGCATTGGTGTGCACTAATGATTGGCTTAGAGCTGAAAATTTCAGCTTATATAAGGATCCTACTGATGATGATCTTGAATTTTATAGAGAAATTAAAGAAATTGAAAAGAGTATGTTGCTTTACTCTTTAGTATATATTATTATATTTATATCCTTATAGATGTTAATTATTCTTTTGTGATTCTTTTGTAGATCAAAACATGAGCTAAGATGCTTTTAAAGCAATACCTCCTACCTGAGCTAATCCTTTAAACTTATGGTTTGCCAAGGTATGTCATGGCAAAACTTTTATTTCTTCATTGGTGTATATTAATCTGTTATAAAATTTGCTTTGCATGTAATTGTTTATCAATCTGTGAGCTTTGAATCATGTAGTTGTAATTTGTGTATGTACTACTGCCAATTTCTGATTGAAATAGTGGTACTATACTTGGAGAACTAGTATAGTTTTGTTGTTGTCTAGGAACAGATATTGAAATTAATTTTTGATGTAACTGGAAAAATAGAGCACATGCACGTAATAAGTAATTATACAACTAAAACAATTATGACAGAGTATATTCAATATCTAATCAAACAGATGTCTTTCAAGTTTTTTTGTTAGGTAGTAGTATTTGTTAATTGTTAAGATATTATAGTTTGTTAGTAGTCTTTTACTGTTATGTTTTAGATTATTATATTTATTAGTTGTTATAAATAGGGCGTTTATATTCGGTAGAAGAACTGTTCAGAGTTACATATGTTAATGTATCTAACCAATACCACGGCTAATGTTTCCCCTTCTTTGTCAACTCAGGTGTTGATGATGATTGATGTCATCTCAGGTCGCTCCCCGTTGGCTCTGCCATGCTCCTCCCCGTGTCGGTTCTTTGGATTAGTGACATCTTTTTTGAAGTTGAATGGATTTTGAATGTCATGAACTATGTTTGCTTTGTGATGGATTTTTATCACTTTGGATATTTCCTAGATGTTTAAAATGATATTTTTGCTATTTAATGCCTGAATGTTAGGTTTTGACATGCGGTATTCGGTATACCGTACCGTGATTTCGGCATACCGAAATGTCGGTAAGGTAACAATATCTAAATTTTGGTATACCGACCGGTATACCGAAAAAAGCGGTACGGTAAAGGTAAGGTTTTTGGTCATACCGCACTTTTCTGTACGGTATGCGGTATGGCAATTTCGGCACGGTATACCGTACCGTTCCAACCCTAAAATTACCATATGTTTCCTTTGAGAATCAAATCATCATTTGCCACAGCAGGTAGCAAGGAAATAGAGAATGAATGTCAGAGATTTAATAAAATTGGAATACCATACAATTCAAAATGAGAATCATTAAACAAAAATCCATTTTAAAGAAAAAATTGTTTAGTTAATATGAAGCTGATTAAGATCACGTAACATGACCAAGAAATTTCTCTGACTGATATGAGAAATCTACTTCCCTGCAAAAATTATCCACAATCAACTTCAACTTACCAGTTAACCCGTAATGATTTTGACTTGGTACTAATGTAAAACAGCACTTAGCATTCACATTCAAGATATTTCGACATACAAAAGTGTCATTGCATCATATGTATATCATGTGTTTTAGTGAGTCAAATTCGCAAGCAAGGTCTCTTTATTCCATCTATTTTTCATGATGAAAAACAAACTACTTTATCACTACAAAATTCCACGCAAGAGCAGGACAAAAATTTTCATCCGCTAAGGAAACGTTTCATTTTTAATGGGATAGAGAAAGTATCTATTAACGAAGCGCATCAGAAAAAGAAGAGATCTAGGAAAAGAATTGTAAGGGGAAAAGAGGATATACACATATAGGCAATAGCAAACAGTTCTTCCATATCAGGGGAATGGAAGAACATTATGTGTTTCGTAGGGGTTTTATCAACCCAATCAGATGACATATAGCCTCATCCAGCTAGATTGTAATAGTGAGTTATTTTTTGACCCACAGAGAATCAACTAAAACAATAACCAAATAACCTGCCTCTAGCATCAACCAGTGTTCTCCTTTTAGCAATTCATTATGCGCATGCTTAAAAGTCTGAAAATAGAAATTCACATATTTGGTCAACCTAAACTGAAATAAAGCATCCCATTAGTATTTGCTGCCCTTGGACGTGAGCCTTATTCAGAAGGATGTTTCAAATACCACTATAGATGCTATGAAGAGAACGATATCGGGCATGTTGGGTTTACTGCCATCAGAACAATTTCAAGTGATGATTGATGCTTTGTGGGAATCTCTTTCCAAGCTGTTGATATCTTCAATGATGACAGGGTATGCTTACTCTTGTTGATGTTATATTGATCAGCTTATTGTCTACAAAATTGAACACCTTATACATGTGGAATGCGGTAAAAATGCTTCAAAATACAGTTTGCCTACTTAACACTGATGATACAATGAGGAATAATGAACCTAGTATCCTGTTTCTTGACACTCTCTGTGTTATGCCAAGGTATAGTGCTTTATTCATATAGTTTCTGTGACTCCAAATTTGCATTATTCATATCGAGTACATTATTCATGCAATTTATGAAACTGCTTAGTCCTTAACTTTGTGGCATATTTTAATAAAAACATGAAACAGGCAAGCTATGTGTTTGAGTAACTAAACAGTAAACACTCAAATTGAATAAATTATGTTTACAGAACATATTTTTTTAATTAAAAAAAATGGTTTTATCTATAGTATGTAAAACATCATTTATGGACTGGCTTATGTTTCATTTTAAGAGAATGTATAGATTGATTGCTGAAATTTCTCTTGCTAAGGTAGCCGCCGTTGCCTGTATAAATAGGTGATGCTTCTAGTTGTTACCTATTTATCTCTTGTTTCATGCAGGTACACTCTTCGAAATGCTGAATATAGGCTCAGCCTTGAGAGGAATCTTGAGATATATGAAGGAAATACCTATAACTTGAAAAATGAAGATTTGCAACTTGAAGCTGAGGAGGCACTGAACGAAGAGGGAAAGTGTGGAAAAAATACCCAAGAGAGATTGTCACCATCTGATGCATTTGAAGAGTGGACATGTAACATACCGGGTTTTGGTGAAATGACCCCTGAAGCTCGAAGATACATTTTGACGATGCATTCTCGTTTGTCTTCAGTTAAAAAGGTATGTTTCTAGAAGTTTGTGAATTGTGATGGATATAGTTCATGTTCCCTGATTGACCTACCTTCTAGTTGATAGTTGCTGTCATCTTGGAAACATTGACAGCTGGTCTTTTAGGATTAACTGGAGAATATAGTGGAGCTTTTGCACCAAAAGTTTTATGAACATTATAAAACCACGAAGTATATTATCCATTTTCAAGAAGACGTCTTACCATTACATCACAGATTGATTACTCTGGCAATGTTTAGGAATAGGTTTGTAGCATGTTTCTATTATTTAAGCTTTATTTGGAAACCTGTTGTCTAATTTTCTTGATGCATCGGGGGAGCATAGTTATTAAAGGTGCAAGGTACACCTGTGGCACAAAGTTATCAATTTCTTTTTAGCACGAGATTTAAGAAATTATATTTATTGAGTTAATTGGAGAGAAAATAAAGTAGTGAGGTAAAGAGAGAATAAAGTAAGAGAGTAAGTGGGTTGTTTTTTGCTTCACCATCGAAACAACCTTGCCCTCAATTTTCTAACCTCCATCCTCAAGTGTACAGTTCACCCCAGTTGTTCTCCACTGCCACTCAGTTCCACCACAGTCTGCATCACATGAAACCCTAGTTTCACGCACAGCCTTGATTTCCTCCAACACTGCTATTTTGCCCCCAGTTCCTGTATTGCTGCCATGCCATAACATGCTCCACCACTGCGCACTGCAGAAGAAACCCTAGTTTCACCGACCACTCATACCCCGACCCGTGCTCCCCGTCACGAGTCACGACCTCATGTGCTCAATCTCACCTGGTCCGCTGCTACTCTGCTCCTGTGCGTGTGTATCCAATCGGACCCTACTGCACAATGTGGCTCTGCCCAACAGAGTTTTGATGCCAACTGCCAAGTTTCGCTTTCTGTAGGATGTGGTTGTAATTGCTTTGCACCTTGCTAGTGTTGACTTGTGGGTGCAACACTTTTCCCACTTGATGACAAAATTTGGGAGCTTACTGACAGTTGAGATATGTCAGTTGGAACAATTTCAGACCTTATTATACTGTTTAGATGGCAAGGCAATTGATTGCTGCACTCTAGTAATTGTTAGTTTCATTAATTAGGTATCTCTTCATTTATTGTTGAGTCGTATTTTATTACTTGGGTCTCTAATTATTATGTTTATTTTCAAATGTTAAGTTGTTAGTTTATACTATTATTGTTGCGTCAAGCCCATAAGAGCATCTCCAATGGCGGACGTCCGGGACGTCCGCCATTGTGGCGTCGAAGGTCGGATACGGACGTCGGGTGTCCTCGGACGTGCGGACGACGGGCGGGCGGACGTCCGCCATTGTGGAGTGGGTCGGACGTCCGGGTCGGACGTCCGGTAATTTTTTTTTAAACTCTATATATACGGCTCGTTGAACTTCATTTCATTCGCACCACTTGTGTTAACAAGTTTCTCTCTTCTTTTACTACAAATTTCATTTCTACTTAATGGAGAACGATAGGAACTCTCCTGCCACGAGCGAGTCGTAGACTCCGGCGTTTCCCATCGACCTGGAGGGAAACGTTAGCGGAAATGCGACAACAGTTCCGACAATGTCGGGGATGGGTGGAATGGGTGGGATGATGTCCCCTTATATGTAGAATTGGATGAGTGGGATGGGTGGTATAATGCCCAGGGCTGCGGGGATGGGGGGCATGACCCCAAATATGATGATGCCGGGGATGGGGATGGGGATGGGGATGGGGATGGGGGCATGACCCCAAATATGATGATGCCGGGGCCGGGGATGGGGATGGGGGCATGACCCCAAATATGATGGGGATGGGTGGGATGATGCCGGGGATGATGGCGGGGATGATGCCGGGGGGAGGGGGTGGCAGGGGCCCACAAGCGGACGATGTCTATCGGCCAGTTATCGGTATGCTGTCTACTGATACCCCCTCCACTTATGTTCCGGAGACTCAGTTCACCAGCTTGGAAACTTTCTCTTTAGAGGAGTTGGGGCTATCTCCAGTCAGGGAGACTCCAGACAGGGGGAAGGGACGTGGCAAGGGCAAGGGGAAAGCCCCGGGCTCTTCCTCGCGAACGGTGGCAGAGGAGGAGGATGAGGATGAGACGGGAAAGAGGACGGTATGGAGCCCGTGGGAAAATGTCGCGCTTGCGAAGGCTTGGGTTTCAGTAGTCGAGGATCCCTATGTCGGTGCCAACCAACATATTGACAGACTGTGGTATCGCATCGCTGAAGCCTACCACACACACAAACCGGCTGGGGCGAAGCGTCGCGTTCCCGAATAGTGCCGGAAACAGTGGGAACGGTTGAGGCCTAAGCTTAGTCGATTTGCGGGCCTCTACCAAAACAATCTCCGCCAGGCAAGCAGCGGTATGTCCGAGGAGGATGTCCGGAACCGTGCCTTTGCTCAGTACCCTGACAGAGCCTTGAAGTTCAAACAATTCGATCAGTGGGAGGCCTTTCTCGTGGTGAAGGATTCCCCAAAGTTTTGTGGGGGAGTCGAATCGGGCTGGGCGAAGCGGACGAAGATCAACGCTTCTGGTGAATACAGCAGCAGTGCTGGTTCGCACGAGCTCCCAGAAGCCAACGAAGTGTCCCCGCTACCTCAATCAGACTCTCGCCGCCGTCGTCGCCCGGTTGGGCAAAAGGCTGCGCAGCGGAGGGCTAGGGGAAGCAGCAGCGGGTCGTTCGAGGTCCAATCGGAGGCCCCTGCTCCCCCAGAAGATATCGACCGACTCGCCCGCGCGCAGTTAACGACTAGCTTGGTCCGGACCATGCATAGGTGGCATAGCACGACCGATCCGGTGTACAAGAGGATGTTGAAGGATGCCATCGATGGATGTCGGCGCGATTTGGGGATGCCACCCATTGGAGATGATGGCGCCGAGATTAGCGGCGGGGACGACGGGGCCGGCACGGGCCACGGGGCCGGCACGGGCGACGAGGACAGCGCGGAGTGAGCCAGGGATATTGGACTATGTATTTTTCTTTTTTTGAATGACTATGTATTTTGTTTTTTTTCTAACTATGTTTTTTTTATGTTTTATGACTATGTATTTTTGCCCGTGTGGATGTGTATCCAATCGGACCCTACTGCACAATGTGGCTCTGCCCAACAGAGTTTTGATGCCAACTGCCAAGTTTCGCTTTCTGCAGGATGTGGTTGTAATTGCTTTGCACCTTGCTAGTGTTGACTTGTGGGTGCAACACTTTTCCCACTTGATGACAAAATTTGGGAGCTTACTGACAGTTGAGATATGTCAGTTGGAACAATTTCAGACCTTATTATACTGTTTAGATGGCAAGGCAATTGATTGCTGCACTCTTGTAATTGTTAGTTTCATTAATTAGGCATCTCTTCATTTATTGTTGAGTCGTATTTTATTACTTGGGTCTCTAATTATTATGTTTATTTTCAAATGTTAAGTTGTTAGTTTATACTATTATTGTTGCGTCAAGCCCATAAGTATATGGGTCTATCTTTAGGGTTTAGGCTTTAGATTTAGTTACTTCACTTTCTCATCTATAGCTATTGTTTCCTACATTTCATCATTTATAAACATCATTTGGAGTTTAGTAAATAGGTTGCGACAGTTTTTTTTTGTTTTTTTCTTCTTCTGTCCTTTCGTTGGTTTTATCATCTCAACCGTCTTTGCTCTACCATTGAACCTTTTGTTTTGTTCATATTAAACCCTTTGAATGTCCATGACAGGAACATCGAATATTTCAGGTTGTAATTATTCATTTCGCCTCTTTTTTCCTTCTTTGAGTAAAGAATTAGAGGTAGAATACCATGCCACGTCCAGCCTCTGACATGAATACATTGTGGTATACTAGGATCTAATTACTAATATAATACTCCCTCCGTCCACAAAAAATAGGCAAGGTTACGAATGACATGGGTTTTAATGTATAATTGGTAAAGTAAGAGAGAGATAGGAAAAAGTAAGAGAGAGGGAGGGAAAAGGTAGCGGAATGGGTGTTAGTGGATTGTGAGGTCCACATTTAGAATGATGTGTAGTTAGTAATGGTTGAAAACTTTCTATTTCTAGGCTTAGTCTAATTTTGGTGGACACTCCAAAATAGTAAAACTAGTCTATTTTTTTGTGGACGGAGGGAGAAATATATACATATCTTTGTCTATTACTCTATTGTTTATGTGATAACTTGGTAGATATATTGAATCATGTTGTCCTTGCTTCTGGTATTCGAAAGTTATCTCCTGCATTATTCATTAAGATACAATGACATATGTATTTGAATTATTTTAGTCTTATCATTGTTTCCATTATGTTTGTGGGTTATAAAATTGATAGTTTTGGTTTGCTTTATGTGTTTTGATGGATTTTTGTTGATTGAAGATTTTGAGGCCTATACTTGTTTTCTGAAATTTTATTTGATATTTCACCATTCTCAGGAGCTCCATGAAGTCAAGAGGAAAAGTGCAGCTCTTCAGATGCAGCAGTTTGTTGGGGAAGAAAAAAAATGATTTGTTGGATTATTTAAGATCATTGCAGCCTGAGAAGGTGAGGCTTCCATTATTCCATATACTCACTAACAACTGTTAACTAGTATGACCTAGTACATGTTGTGCTTTGATTACTTTGGAAGGATAGTGAATTAAATTAGCTTTCTATTTAGTCATATGTTGCATGTCAATGGTTGTCACAGCTTTAATATCTCCAGCCAGCAACTAATTCCACCTCATTGAAGGCTTTATAGTTTCTATCACTTTTCAACCTTTTTTTGTTGGCTAGGAGTTCATTTATGCTTCCAATGCATATATTTTCTTTTATGTATCAAAATCAAATGTATGTTGGTCTATCAAAATCAAATGTATTTATGCCTTCCAACTTGATCATTAGTGTCATTTTAGAGAGACAAATAATCTTGGGAGAGATAAGTACATTTTAGAGATCTTCTAATGTAAATTTCTTGTTTGCTTACATAACATTGTCAAAAAGCTATATATCCCCCACTTTTTAAATAGAAGAAAGACAAGCTTCATAAAGTAGGATCATGGTTGCTTTCATTAGACTCATTCACCATTCTTTTTCCTTTTCTTCTCTTGATGTTACATGTGCTCGCCCCATCTTGGTAATGAACAGGTAGCAGAGTTATCAGAACCAACATCGCCTGAACTAAAAGATACAATGCATTCAGGATGTATAGGTTGCACTTAGTTTGTTATCATTTATTTACATGAATGGGTTCTTTGCTATATACAGCCCGCGTACTATTTCAAGTAGAAAATTGGGAGAGCTTTTCAGCCATGATTTCACTCCTAACCGTTTCTCAAATCAAAAGTTATGAATCTTAGTAATTGGAAATATGATAGACCTGAACAAGAGATGGTGTTTGTTTGTGGGAAATAACAATAGGAATGTGATACGTGTGTTTAGGTGCATGCTGCTGGGACATTACTTGAGGGGCTTAGAATACCGACTCCAACTTATGGAGCTCCTTTCATTACCAACCGACACTTCCAGTGGCCAACACTTTGTTTAAAGAGATGTCAACAGTTTTTCGCCGTCCCATCTTTCGAGATGCCTACAAATCAGCAAGTGATCTCCGGTGGAAACCCTTGTCGGTCAAAAAAAGATATCAACAATTGTCTTTAACATTTTCCTCACATGTCTCTGTATATGTCATTATGTAAATCATCTTCTTCTGTATCTGAACCTTGGGTGGATTCAACATCTCAATTCTCAAGTGTAAAAGACTGATAATAATATCAATATCAAAGTTGGGGTTTTGTTTACTTATAAATCTGACTTATTTGTAACTTCTAGCTGCAGAATCTCCAACCCCTTAATTTTCGCAAGTTAAAAAAGCGTCGATTTTGTAACTAATGAAACTATGATGCGCTTAGAGCATCAGCAATGGCGCCTGTCCCGGTGGAATTTCGACCGGCATGCCGGAATTCCGCGGCGGACATCCGCCATTGTGCATGGTATGCATGGATATGGAATTCCGCCGAGGACACCGCAGTTCCGTGGCGTTACGCGGAATTTCGTCGCGACGGGCGTGCGGACGTCCGCCATTGCGTTGACTCCCACGGATGTCCGCGCAGAATTCCCGTTTATTGCATTAAATTTTTTTAATTGTGGGAAGTCCTTTGGGAAGTCCTTGGGGATGTCCGCCACTGTGCAGTGAGAAGTCCTTATGACGTGGCAGTGCAGTGGGAAGTCCGTATGACGTGGCAGGAGATGTTTTTGGGAATTCCGCGGGGAATTCCGCCGGAAATTCCGCGCCAGCTGATGCTCTTATAATGCAGAGCTTCCGAACCAGTAGCATAAAATCTCTATGAATCCGCTTATGATAATGTAAATATGGAACTATGAATTTGCTTATCGACTATCGTACATGGGAATTTAAAATTTGTACATATTTCTTCAACACCAAAATCACGAATTCATTCAATAAAATAATGAATCAGTCCATCAGTCCTAGATCTTTACCGTATCATCTAAGCGTTGAAAATCGTTCTTAATTTTTATTTTTAAATGATTTAATATTATTTAGCCGATTTATATATACTGGAGTATATTGAGAGATAGTTTTGGGAAAAAGAGCGAAATCTTATATCATAACTAGGTTATATGAGTCCATCAATCCTAATGCGACAGATCTTTACAAAAAAATATTATACAGCAAGGCTAGATGGAATATTCGACGATATTGTAATTGCATTTTTATAATGAATGCAATGTTGTAGATTTATTGTATACATTGCTTCAATTACCTTATTTATTTTCTTTTTCCTACTTTAACAATTTTTGTGTTAAAAAAACTTGTGACATACCCTGATACCCAACATCTATGTTTTTCTGAACGTGTGACATATAATATCTCAATTTATTAATTTTCAAAATGGCAAAACAAATCATAATTTAATCTAATTTTAGTTTTGGAAGCAATTGGCTCTTTTTATTAAGCTTGAACTTTCTAGGCTTATACCATAATTAAGTTTTTATGAGCAAATTAATTGAAGTTTTTCGAATATATTAGTACTCTATTGTTAGAGCATTTCTAAGGGAAAAAAAGTATATTGAGAAGGTATATTTCTCATTTATCTGATTATTATACCTTCTTAAAAAGTAATAGACTCCAAGGAAAGAAGATAAACTAAAAAGTCAAACAAAAATAACTAACATTTTACATTTTCTATCCAGAAGAGGTAAACATACATTCTCAAAATGAAAGAAGATATAATACCTTTTTAAATATCCTTTTCAATTGGAGTATAAAATTTTATGAAAAATAAAATATGGTAGTTATTTCTTTTTACCTTTCATTTATTCTCTCTTTTAAATCAATAATGAAAGATATTATCTCATACTAGCCCTGATTATGCTTTGCCTCACGCGCCGTCGTTCACTCTGCACTGCACGCTTGATTCTGATCCATCATCCTCGACTCAGTCACTCCGCATCTTCAAATAACCCCACAAGCGACCTCTCCCGCCTGCTGCACGGCCCCGTCCCACGCGCTCACCTTCTCCAAGTTCACGCTCGCGTCTTCCTCCTCCACGCACACCAGAACGACCTCATCGCCACTCGTCTCATCGGCCGCTACCCCTCCGATTCCGCCCTCAAAGTCTTCCATCATCTGCGGAACCCTAATATCTTCCCCTTCAACGCTATCATCAGAGTGCTAGCCGAGGAGGGTTTTTCCTCCAACGCTTTTGTTATTTATAAACAGCTGAAATTCCGCCAAATTTCGCCCAATGATTTGACATTTTTATTTCTATTCAAGGCGTGCTCTAGAGGCGCTATCGGTGGGGATATTGTTAAGCTAGTTCATGCTGATGTCTTCAAATATGGCGTCGTCTGTGACCCTTTAATCTGCAATGGACTGCTGATGGTTTATGCCAAGGCGGTGAAGGATTTGAGCTCTGCTCGCAAACTGTTCGATGAAATGCCTGACAGAAATTTGGTTTCTTGTTGGACTTCTTTGATTTCTGGGTATGCTAAGATTGGGTTGGCTGGTGATGCCTTGGAGCTTTTTGTGATAATGCTCAAGGAAAATTTGTGCCCTGAAAGCGATACGATGGTTAGTGTATTATCTGCGTGTTCTAGCTTGACTGCTCATCAAGTTGAGAAATGGGTGAATTCATTGACACAGTTAGAAAAGAGTGAATTTTGCAGTGATTTAGCGTGCGATTATGTGAATACTGCGCTCGTTTATTTGTATGGTAAATGCGGAGATGTGGAAAATAGTAGAAATTCGTTTGATGAGATATCTGATGATGGAAAAAAGAGTGTTCTTTGCTGGAATTCTATCGTAGGTGCTTATGTTCAAAATGGTTGTGCATTGGAGGCTTTGGATGTTTTCAAATCAATGATGGAGGACTATAACCGTCGTCCAAACCATGTAACCATGGTTAATGTGCTGTCTGCGTGTGCTGAGGTCGGTGATTTGGATCTTGGCTCGTGGGTTCATGAGTACTTGAGGAGTGGAGGGCAGAAGGGTGTGCTATCATCAAATGTCAATCTTGCTACTGCATTGATTGATATGTATTCAAAATGTGGGGATTTGGACGGGGCTAGGGGGTGTTTGAGCAGATGAGCAAGAAGGACGTGGTCTCGTTCAACGCCATGATCATTGGCCTTGCTGTCAATGGCAAGGGTGATGAAGCTCTAAGGCTTTACTCTGAGATGCAAGAGCTTTCTCTGCATCCTGATTCTGGAACTCTACTTGGAGTGTTGTGTGCGTGTAGCCACTCTGGTCTGTTAGATAAAGAGCGTGAAATTTTTGAAGGGATGCTCCGGAGCAATTCAGTTGTCCCTAAATTGGAGCACTATGCTTGTTATGTGGATCTCTTGGCCCGGTCTGGTCTCATCGATGAAGCACTTGGTGTGGTCGCCTCCATGCCTTTTGAACCTAACAACTTTGTGTGTGGCGCACTGCTTGCTGGCTGTGTGCTCCACAATAGGTTGGAGCTGGTTCAGGCTCTCTCCACCGATCTTGTCAAGGTTGATCCCATGAATTCTGCTGGTTACATTATGCTGTCCAACTCGTTTGCCTCAGATTGTCAATGGCGCCATGTCATGAAAACTAGAGGGGTTATGAGGGAGAAGGGGGTGGCCAAGCAGCCGGGGTGTAGTTGGATCAAGATTGGTGGCATTGTGCACGAGTTTGTCGCTGGATCTGCTTCGTGTCGTGAGTTTGAAAGTGTTCATCAAGTGTTGGAATCATTATTGAAAGAAATGAGACTAGTTGGTTCCTAGTCTTTGCCCTTTTTCCTAGTATTTGGTGAAGCTTTAGGGTTTAGGGTTTTTAGGGTTCAAATTGTCTGGAGATCGGAGCATGTGGTGATTTGAGATACCTTTAGCTCTCACATCATGTCAGATAGGCTAATGTGTTCATAGGCTGCCTCAGAAATAGTATAAAATTCAAAAACACATTATGCAGCAAGTTTGATTGCTGCATTATGGTATGGAATTTTCACACAAACAGTATTATTTTGACACTAACAAATTTATTTTATTGATAATTTTAGGTATTAGTGTCAATTTGAAGTCATTTGCTAATAAAAAAAATTAGATGAATTTTAATATTTATGCACCTCCGGCCAAAAAACTTTTTTTTTAACCTAAAACGTATGAAATTGTTGGAATAGTAAATAAACTCGATTTTGTAATGAAAATATTAGATACTCTCTCCGTCCCACTTCAGGAGTCCCGATTAACCATTTTTGTGTGTTTTACTTTAGGAGTCCCAGTTGGAATATTCCATATATGGTAATAGGCTCCACATTCCATTAACCTTTTTTTAGTCTCATTTTATTATAAAACTAATATATAAAAGTAGACCCACATTTCACTATCTCTTTTCATCAACGGATAGAATTCTTTAGAATATAGGTATTATCTAAAAATATATAGATTTTTATAAGAAAAAAATAAATCTAGATATTTAGAATAATGCACCATTTTTTGTTTGAGGATAAAGAGTTCTTAGTTCCACATCTTTTTAAGCATTTCCTATATATTTTCTCAATTGTCCTCTTAAATATTTCCTCCAAACAAATATACTCCCGCAACTAATAGTATCTTAGGCGTGTGATCAATTGCTAACTCTATCTTTAATTGTTAACTACAACTAATTTAAGAGCATAAGATTTTTAGAAATCTAGTGGTCTATAAATTGTCATGTGTAATTTTATTTTATTATTATTTAAATTTAAAAAGATAAGAAAATAACATGTGTAATTTCATTTTATTATTATTTAAATTAAAAAGATAAGAAAATACCAAAATTAGGGTTTTGAATCACATTGTCAATGTAGTGTACTAAATATATCACTATGATTCCTTAAATGTGTAACATAATTTAATATTGATTATATATGCATTATATATTGACATATTATGATAGTTATGATGACATTCAAGTGTACTTGAACAATACGAAAATTAAAGTTTTTTTTAAATTTCGATATCGGAACATATGCAAGTGAGATCTCGTTAAAATCTTTATAAAATTATCTTTAATTTGATATATGTTGTGTAAAAAAATAATTTAAAATGAGATAGCTATAATCATTTAAAGTTTTGAAAGTTAGGTATAACTACCTTTTTAGAGCATCCACATCCGTGCTCTTGCCAACGAGCACGGATGTGTGCCCGGCCCCACTTTTACTCCCTGCTCTTAGGCAAGAGCACAACACCCACATACGTGCTCTTCCACAAGGACGAGCACAAGGGCCCATCATTTCATTATTCAAATTAAATAAAAATATTTTCACAAAATTAAAATTCATTAAAAATAACCGAAATAATATTACAAATTACAAAAAAATTAAAAATTACATAATTAAAATCCTAAAAATTAAAAAGTACATAATTAAAGTCTTAAAAATTAAAAATTACATAATTTAAATCCTAAAAATTAAAAATTACATAATTAAATTCATAAAATTTAAAAAACCCATTACTCGTGGCCGAATGTCGCCCAAATGGAAGATGAATGTGTGTATTTATATATGATTTTAGGATTAATTTTTTTAAAAAAAATTTCAAAAAAATTTTCAAAAAATGGTAATAAAATCTGTATATTTTTGGGAATCCGAAATTTTTTTTTAAAAAAAAGAAAAATAAAATGTCAATGGCTAATAGAAACGGACGGACGGAGCCTGCTCTCCGATGTGAATGCTCTTATCAATTGACATTAATACCCTTAATTGATATTTGATACTACTAAATAATCTTATACCTTGATTTATTAATCTAACTAACATTTAATTATAGTTAGCAATTTAGAGATGAGTTAGCAATATAACACGCCATATATATTACAACATAAATAACTTTTAGAATGGATACTAACTATTCATACTGATATATTTAGAGGGTCAGAGAGTTTATTGTGCATTTGGCATTCACGAAAAGATATATTGATGTAGAATTCATGTATGAGTTTATTGTGCATTTGTAAGATGGATAGATGTATATTCATTTAAAGATAGATAAACCTTAGTCTAAAATTGTTATTCATATGTAACCCTTCCACATTTTTAATCATAAAAAACTATAACGAATGTTGTGTTTTCTGCGTATAGATGTATATTCATGTAAAGATGGATAGATGCGGATAAATACATTAGTTTAATGTAATCAAATGCAAACTCTAAATATTATACAAACTCCAAACTATAATCTGGACTATTAAAAAATGTCAACATATTATAAAATAATAGTAACAGAAAATATCAACACAGTGTCAATTGTTGACACCGTGTTGACATTGTATTGATGTTGACATCAAAATCTTGAAATTTTACACTGTGTTGATATTGTATTGACACTTTGTTAAAAAATTTGGAGTGTACAATATTTAAGTTTGCATTTTATCAGCGCTGAAAAAGGAATAAAATCCAAAATTTAAATTTATAAACTCGCCCAATATATAACAAAGAAATTGTCTAGTTTTGAATCTTGTTTGAATGGGAGCTTAATTTAACTCTATATTTACGTAAATAATAATTTAAGCAATAGCACAAAACTCTTGTGTTGGAAAAAAAGATACATGAGGTGTTCACAGTCAGGAACGACGCATTTGGAAAATTTTGATGTATTTGTTGAAAAGATTTCATAAAGATAGGAGATAATTAGGAGAGAAATTAAATTAAATATTAGTAGAAATATATATATATATATATATATATATACACATATAATGCGGTGTGTGTATGCATGCAGACGATTAAAATCTTAGGTAAAACCCTAACGATCGGTTCCTTATTTAGTGGTAGAATAAAATCTTCTCCGATACGGCTTCCCATATATATAGCCGCCTTCCTCTATACTTAAAATTTCACCATTAAC
>NW_024599188.1:0-29314 GCF_004379255.2 Salvia splendens | reverse complement strand
TTCAGAATTTCTGGCACATCAGTTTCCTCAACACAGTCAGTGGATGGAACACGGTTTCCACCACCATTTTGCTTGCCTTCTTTTCCATGCGAAGCAATCCTTTTTGAGGTGACCCGGCTTCTTGCACCAATGACATGAGCGGGTTTCCTTTTGATCATTTGATGGAGTTTTCTGATTTTCTTGGCTCGGCTTCTGAAACCTCTGACTCCTTGAACTTCTTGACATTTAGGCTCTCAGCCATAGCCTCTGGATTCTTAGAGCCTGACTTCTGAATTTCTTTTGCTCTTATGGCCGACTGAACTTCAACAAGGGTGATAGTACCCTCTCGGCCATACAATATAGCATCTCGTAGCTGATCAAATGACTTCGGCAGAGCATTCAAAAGTAATATTGCCTTATCTTCATCCCCTATCGAGGCGTCGATATTTTCAAGATCATCGACCGTCTTATTGAAGTCTTCAAGTTGCTCCAATATCCCTTTATCATCCAAGAATCGATAGGAGTATAACCGCTGCTTCATGAGCAGCCTATTGGCCAAGGACTTAGCCATGTACAAGTCTTCGAGCTTCGCGATTATTCCGGCTGCAGTCTTTTCTTTTGCAACCTCTCGAAGAACTTTATCCCCGAGGCATAGCACAATTGCACTATGAGCTTTCGCCTCGATCTCAGCTCGTTTAAGGATCTCCTTTTCGTCAAGATCCACCTTCTCTCCTTCCTCCGACTTGTCCTCCTTTCCGCCCGCCTCCAACGCCGAAGCAAGGCCTTGATGAATCAGCATAGCCCGCATCTTCATCCGCCATAAGCCGAAATCATTCCTACCCGTGAATTTCTCGGCCTCAAACCTAGAAGCCATAACACCCTACAATCTCACCACCGAAAGAACAAATCAGAAATCAATCGCGCCTCCCGATTCCCACAGACGGCGCCAATTTGTAAACAATTGAGGAACGATTTGAGTAGCAAGAACAATCGGTTGAAGATTGGAATGAAATTGTAAAGGAAATTTTATTCACTGGAATGAGAAAAACGAGAGAGAGAAAATGAGCTACCGTGTAAAACTAACTAATGAATTAGCTATTTAACAGAAACTAACGGCTAGTCTCAATCCTACGGCTAGGATTAAAACTTGACTAACAAACAGATCTAACGGCTGCCTAAACGAGTTGTCATAACAGCCGAGCTGCCGAGCTGCCGAGCTTGCCGAGCTTGCCGAGCTTGCCGAGCTTGGTGCTTGAGCCATCACAATCTACCAACAGGTGTTATTGGTTGGTTCTAAGTTCCAAGTTCTCGTGTTGTTTGGCTTGTTGAGGACCTCTTCTGCTGTTGTTATTGATGGCCTCGCCCTCTCCGCTAGTGTTGATTGGTCGTCGAAGGTGATCTTAGCCCTCGTTGGACCTGTATCACCCCGCAACCAAGTCTTCACATGCTTGAAAGTATGGATGTTAATCAAGCCATCCCTGGCTAATCAGGTTGAGATTTTATCAAATTAGAAATTTTGAATCCTAAGCTTAAACTTTCGGATTTAGGGCAAGTCCAAATGACCTAATTAGATTACAAGCTAAATATTAAAATTAAATGTATCCTTTATTCCTAAAATTCTTATATTAATAACAATGTTCATCGATACTAGATATAGAGAAAATTAGGATTGCAAAATATATAACTTAAAATAATTCATATTCGAATAGCCCTAACCTGATAGATTGACCCAAAATTAACCTAAACCCCATAGGGTTGGTTCGAAAGGAGACAATCATCATTATTTAATTTTCAATTTCCATCATATTTTTAAAATTTTTAATAGTTGGTCCAATCATATGTTTCACATGGACATACAAATATTTTTTGGAAAGTTGTACTCAATATTAATATTTTATTTTATTATTACAATTATCATAATAAAATTATATACGTAAAAATTTTTTAAATGGTAATCATTTATTAAATAGAACTCCCTCCGTCCTGGCTAAGATGACACATTTCTTGGCCAACACGGGATATTAGGAGTTATAGATTAAAGTGTTTAATTGGAAAGAGAAAATGTGAGTGTGCGTATTAAAATAGAGAGAGAAAGAAAGATGAATATTTTAATAGGAGTGAGAAAAAATAGTAAGGTGTATTAATTGGAGAGAGAAAGTTTTCATAAAAATGTGTCATCTTAGTTGGGACAAACTAAAAAGGAAAATGTGTCATCTTAAGCGGGACGAAGGGAGTATAATTTTGTATCTCTATGCGATAAATATTAATTTTGAGATCAAATAATACTTATATGAATGTGTAGTTATTTAATGCAGATTTAAAATTATCAATAGAATAAAAATTATTATAGAGCCACGTTGGCCTGATGGGTTAGCCCGAAATTCGAAAGTTTAGGATTATGGTTGAAAATTCGTAACGTTGGCCTGATGGGTTATAACCCGCTCATACCTGAATAACCGAGCGGATTAGCCCGAATCCGTACGGGTTGGGCCAATTAACATCCCTACCAATATCATTCGTCCTTATCCTTTAAAAATACCAACATATGTTGTGATTTCTAGGGTACAATTTAAGTACACAAAACAAGTAATAAATCCCTAAAAATACTACATCTGCAAGTATATAGATGTGCAATGCAGTATAAAAGGTGTCGAACCCACAGGGAGGAGATTAATTGCTAAAACTAGTAAACCTAATTAAAAAGCAGTAAAATAGTTTAATTTTGGGGTTTTGATCTAGAGGTGAGTGAAGGACGAAACAAGAAGGAAAAATGCAAGGGAATCACGATAAAAGAGGGAAGACTACTCCTAGCTTGTTTCGGTTTGCTTGTTCACATGAACCCTAAAGTCTAATTATTTTCCAATATTTATCGGGATTGTGTTGATTTTACGCTATCACGCAACTGATCACTGATCGTGGAATTTTACACCTAGGATAAGCTGATCACGTCCCCTATGCTCTACTCACCAACCTCTCACTCCAACAGTCGCATAGTAAGCTCGGGATTGGCTTCTACGAACGTTCAACACACAAGATCCATCCCGGACTATCCCCTGGTCAGTTTTAACCTAGGGTTCCTTATCTATGTTAGCTCCCTACTCCAAGTTAAAGAGACATTGAAGTTAAGGCCTTTACCGGATTAAGGTTGCTAGCAAAACCCAACGCGAATTGAAATGAACACATAGACAAGAACCAAAATACGGAAATCAATCAAAACACAATCATGGATTCATATTTACAAGAGTAATCCCTACAATCTAGCCGCTCATAGTGGGCAACAATACAAGAAAACAAGTAAACGCTACCGTATGAGCAAGATTAGGGAAGAATTAGCCTCAAGCTTCTTCTTCTTCCTCCTAAAAATGGACTCCAAGGCTCTTCCTCTCTCTAAAAATCGTCTCCAGCCGCCAAAAGATGTCTTGGAATACGTGCCCTTTCTATTTAAATAGTTAGAGCTTAAAACACAAGCCCAATACCATTTGCCCGGTCGGGTGATCTGCGCAGTGAAAAACTTCCGGTCGGGCATTTTGTCTGATTCTCGAACAGGTCGGGCGTTTTGGACGCTCGGTCGCGTGTTTTGCACTGCATTGCGCAGTCTTCGTAGAACAACCGTCTCTTCTTCTACCGGGCTCCGATTGAGGTGTGCGAGGTATCCACGCGAAACTCTTTCGAAGGTGAATGCAATTGTGAACTTGTAGAAGCATTTTAAATTAATCTTGAAGGGCTGATTACTAATCAGATTCGGACCTTTTTCCTTTCTCCTTTCTCCTCTCTCTCTTTTAGCTTGGTCTTTTGTCCTACATATATCAAAATGAGTCCATTTTTCACCTAAAAATGTGAGTTAAAATAATACAATAAAGGACTACAATTTGATTCACATCAAATACCCACAAACTTAAGTCTCGAGCAAGTTAAACAATTTAGCACTTTGTAGACCTAGATAATCTTTCTTCTCATATCACACCAACCCACACAAGTCCTTAAAACTTATTGCATAGACCCCGCATTCACTCGGAAGTAGGACTTTGGAACATGCAATGTGCACCAATCAACCGACCAACCACCTAAGATCTTGTCACTCCACTACACCAATGTATGCTCGGGTAGTGCCTACATAGTCTCAAACCGTCATAACTAGATCATCAAAAGGAGTTCTTCCGAGTATTCTATATATATTTTTTAAGGTACTTAAACAAAACTTACCACTAACAAGTCATTGTGATGCACAAATCGAAGAACTTTGATCATTTGGTTGTAATGGGGCTTTTGGTCAAGGTGAGATCATATTTGGCTAAGTGACTCACCACCAATTTTATAGCACTAGCACATCCATTACAAATCTCACATCTCAATTACAACTCAATACACATCTCCAAACATGTGTTTTTTAATTATCTCAAAACTAAGAAACCAACACTTTTATTCTATTTTTCATTTTTTCCTTCACTTTTTTTTTCCATTTTTTTAGCCTTGGCTTTTTTTCAATCATAAAAGGCTGCCTTTTATTCTATGCACAATGTTTTTTTTCTTTTTTTTCCTTCTTTTATCTTACAACACCATTTACCTCCTAATGGCTCAAAACAAGTCTTTTCTTGTCACACAACAAACCCTCCTAAGATGTGCTAGAACTTTAACCTTGGTGATGGGGACCGAGAATAAAGGGCTAACAAAGGATAAATAACATAGGCTCATTTAGTGACTTAAAATTTTCAACAAAGAATAAGGATTCAAAGCTCGAAATTGGCTCACTAGGGGTTTATGAAGGGTAAGGCAAGTGATAATATAGATGTGAGGCTTAATGCCCTATTGCCTAATCATTTTCATGCATCAACAATAACAAGTTCACAATTCATCAAGCTTAAGTCTAGAAGATCAACCTTAAGACCTTTTTTGATCAATTTTTCAAAACCGGAATTACCCTTTCTCCTTAGCTCAAATATTGGATTCCTAGGACACTACATTCACTTGATCAAAATATGGAAGTTATAGCTCTCAAGAGGTTAATAAGTGAAAGAAAGGTTCTGCGGTCCAACTCTTAAGAGAAACTAAGTCCACACCAACAAATCCTAAAGGAAACGATGTGCCCAGTGACATTCGAAGTAAGAAAATCAAGCATGCTAATACACAAATATAGAAAGAATTTAAGCTAAAATCAACACTAATCAAGCAAGCTTGCGAACATCCCCAAACTTAAATCATGCATTGTCTTCAAGGTGCATACTCATGAAATGCAAAGGACAAAAATAGTAAAGAAAGGGATAAGAAGACTCCCTCAAATCATGTTAAGTCGGGGTGGGCGGGTCGGGTATTTCTTTCCTTCGGCTCGGCTTCTCGTAAGTAGCTTGTCCTTATTCCTAGAAAACAAAACTAGACAACAAACTATTTACAATACCTGGTTCAAGATAAAAAAAGAGGGAAAGAACCGAGTTAAGAAAACCCTCGCGATCAAAAATAAAAACTAATTAAAAAAACATAAAACAATCTCACCACAAACCGTTGGGTTGCCTCCCAACAAGCGTCTTTCTTTAATGTCATTCGCTAGACATTCTCACCATCTTTATGAGTTTTCACCCGTGAGATTACCAAACTTTCCGGATCCCTCATTCTTAGCTGTTGAATCTCTATCACAGATTCGAAGAAGGGATTCGAGACCACCATCCCCCAATCTTGGAATTTAATCTTCAATTTCTTCTTCTTGCGAGTTTGGGATAGTGTGGATGGCCGGTGATCATGGATGCTATGGAATGGCAACAAGTCAAGTGCTTGGCAAGACTCATGCTCAACAAATGGAGGCTCTATACTCTCTGCAGCTCTCGTCTCATCCTCCTTTACTGCTTCCACAGTCGATGTGACCCACTCATCTTCTTTTTCTTTACAAACATATTGAATAGGTGGATCATCTAGTGTCTCGATGCACATAGGAGGGTAGACTTCATCTTCAGTCGGGAGAGAGGTGGCTACAGGCTGCTTGAGAGTCTCTTCTATCAACTCCTCCATTTTATCACATAATTCGGCCCATGTGAGATCCTGGTCATCTTCAAATGCCTTATCTTTAAGAATCTTAAATTTATCACTTCTTGCATTTTGAAGATCGCTCAAGGCTTTTTCTAAGGCAAGTTATTCTCCAAATGTGAAATCGGGATCATGTCGCCTTTTCTCGAGATCAGATATCCTCCTCTGGAGCAGATCAATTGGATCAAATGAGAACTCCTCATCTTCTTCTTGGTCGTAACCGAAGTGTGAGCTCGAATGGGCTTGTTGCATTCCACAGACATCACATTCAGATGTCTCCCACATCTCACACTTTCATATCTCTGGATGCGTACAAAAATAGAACATCTCTGCAAACTAGAACATAGTCTAAGCAGAAAAATACCAAGCACAACACAATAATATAAATCAAAGCAAGCAAGGGGTTAAGTTGGCACTATGTCACATCTCTACCGGAAGCGAGAACCTCAACAACTCCGCGATTAGTCCTAATAATCATGTGTGTGGTAAGGAAAGTGTTATAGCATAAAATACTATGAGTGGGAGTCAAGCCATCTGTTACCCAACCATTGAGAAACGGTCAACCTCTGTAGAACTTGATGACCACTAACCACACGCTTTCCACACAAGCTTTGTCCTCCTTCCACAATATAATATATGCACAAGAAACACACAGATTACGGACACCCTGTGGAAAACAAAATAAAACTAAAAATTTAACTAAACTAAACTACCTATAAAACTAAGAAAAGCAAAAACAAAAAATACACAAAGTTTTAACAACTAACGCCTCCCCGGCAACGACGCCAATAACTTGTTGTAATTTCTAGGGTGCAATTTAAGTACACAAAACAAGTAATAAATCCCTAAAAATAATACCTCTGCAAGTATACAGACGTGCAATGCAGTATAAAAGGTGTCGAACCCACAAGGAGGAGATTAATTGCTAAAACTAGTAAACCTAACTAAAAAGCAGTAAAATAGTTTAACTTTGACTTTTTTATCTAGAGGCGAGTGAAGGACGACACGAGAAGGAAAAATGCAAGGGAATCACGATAAAGAGAGAAGACTACTCCTAGCTTGTTTCGCGTTGCTTGTTCACATGAATCCTAAAGTCTAATTATTTTCCAATATTTATCGGGATCGTGTTGATTTTACGCTATCACGCAACTGATCACTGATCGTGGAATTTTACACCTAGGATAAGCTGATCACGTCCCCTATGCTCTACTCACCAACCTCTCACTCCTACAGTCGCATAGTAAGCTTGGGATTGGCTTCTACGAACGTTCAACACACAAGATCCAACCCGGACTATCCCCTGGTCAGTTTTAACCTAGGGTTCCTTATCTATGTTAGCTCCCTACTCCAAGTTAAAGAGACATTGAAGTTAAGGCCTTTACCGGATTAAGGTTGCTAGCAAAACCCAACACGAATTGAAATGAACACATAGACAAGAACCAAAATACGAAAATCAATCAAAACACAATCATGGATTCATATTTACATGCTTCCCTAACTAACTAGGAGTAATCCCTAAAATCTAGCCACTCATAGTGGGCAACAATACAAGAAAACAAGTAAACGCTACTATATGGGCAAGATTAGGGAAGAATTAGCCTCAGGCTTCTTCTTCTTCCTCCCAAAAATTGAACTCCAAGCCTCTTTCTCTCTCTAAAAATCGTCTCCACCCGCCAAAAGATGTCTTGGAATTCGTGCCCTAGCTATTTAAATTGTTAGGGCTTAAAAAACAGGCCCAATACCATTTGCCCGGTCGGGTGATCTGCGCAGTGAAAAATGCCCGGTCGGGCATTTTGTCTGATTCTCGAACAGGTCGGGCGTTTTGGAAGCCTGGTCGCGCATTTTTTCTTCCTTGGTCGCGCGTTTTTTCTCCCTTTGGTCGCAGGGAGGAATCACAGCACCGTGTTGTGCAAAGCTTTTCTCTTTCTTATTGCTTTTTTCTTTCCTTATTTACATTTTTTTGTTGGTTTCTTGGATTACAAGAGATACAGCCTGGCGTAATACAACCCAAAAGAAGGAATACAAGAGGAGGAACTGAACTGAAATGAAATTACAATTGAGAAATCGAAATAGTAACCGTGAACAGCTGTTTAGCCGAGTCGAGGAGGTCTTTTTGAGCATGGCGAGATACGCCCCAGTAGTGCTCTCGGTTTGGCGTGTCGTCCCCAAAGATAAAAAGACAACGTCTCTGGTGAAGCAGCACCGCAATCAACAGAGCTCCGGCGAACTGAATGGAGGAGAGGACAGAGCTTTCGACAGAAAACGATACAGAGAGAGGGAGAGAGGTTATGATGCAAAATGCTTGTGAATGTTATCTCTAATGCAGTGGAATGGCTAGCCTATTTATAGGCCAAGCCACCATGCAGGGTTAACCAAGCCTTGAAGGCTCATCATGGCTCATTTGTAACCGTCGGCGGTTACAAGCTTGTGGCAAGAGTGTGCCTTTCGCGTGTGGAGCGTGTGGATTTCTCACGTGGCAACCGTGTAGGCTTTGACTGTGCCACGCTTGACGATGTGTCAAGCCACTTGGATTGCTGACTCAGCGGTGGTCTAAAAAGATTACTACAGGTCCAGACCCAAGCCCAAAGACCACCCAAAGAGAGCCCGAGCCCTGGCCGGGCCCGCGGACCGCGACCGCGAGCACGGGCTCGGGCGGGCGGCGGCACGCGCTTGTGCGCGCGTGTGAGCTCTTTCACCCATCTTGGTCCACTATAATTATTAAGTAACATAAAGTCACTTAATTTAAGCACATTAAAAGATGTGTCACTTCTCCAATGTGGGATGATTAACACTAGTTAATTAATCCTTAAGCTCAAACTCCAAGCTTTAATTAAAAGTTAATCATGCCCAACTTTAATCCACTATTTCTCACTCACCGGAAATCGGATTTGAGAAAGTGAATATACTACATTTATCTGCGTAAAATGTAGATCAATGCTATATCATTTAATTTCACAAAATTAGATGTCTTGTCACATTTATTATTTGGTCAAAATCCATTGACCGGGCATATTTTATTCCATGATTTCTACATTTTTCAAGTAGTTGTATGTATTTTAGTATACAAATAAAAGACGCTGCATCATTTTTTTATGTGTTTCTTTTCTCCCTTGGTTATATTTCTATTTCTTTGATAATTAAAATTTTAAATAGTTTTTATCATATTTTGTAAAGAAGCAAAAGCTAGTTTAATAATATATGCATAATAGAACAGTAGTATTTTGTTAGGATTATACATGTCTAGAGTATTTAATTTAATCAACAATTTTACAACATTTGTGTACTACCTTCGTCCAACAATAAGCGTCATATTTTGCTATTTTCGTCTGTCCACTAATAAAAGTCTCATTTACTTTTTACTATTTTTAGTATTGGACCCCACATTCCACTAACTTTATCTCACTCACGTTTCATTATAAAACTAAGTAGGACCCACCTTACACTAACATTTTTCCACCCACATTATATTGTACGGAGTATCCCTGTCATGTCAAATATGAACTTGTAATCGTGGACGGAGGAAGTGTAATAAAGAAATGCAAGTTTGCAAAATACTAGTTTTTCTAAATATACCAAAAAAATACTAATCTAAAATTTAAATTTAATAAATTAAAATCATAGCAAATAATTTTTTAAAATTCTTTGGTTCTAACATATGGACTTTTACTTTTATTAGTTTAACAACTTTATTTATTCTGTAAAGAGCTATAACCAATTTAAATTAAGTGTTTCTAAAAATTATAATCATTTCTTTCCTAAATTAATTAATTAGCTGAACAATTACAGTTTGAAACATATATATTTTAAAAGGGAAGATTGGATCCCCTAATTGTATTTTATAGTTTCAGTCCTAATTCCATAATTTCTTTTTAATTTCAAATTTAGTTTAGTTTAGTTTTTTGGTGTAATAAAAAAAAACAATATTATTACGCAAATATTATTAAAAATATAGTAATAAAAACTAATTAAAATTTAATAATCAAAGAAATAGAAATATAAAAAGATGAAAGAAAAAAGGCACATAAAAGACAGCGGCGTCTAATAACTTTTATTAGTATACCAAAGTAGGGAGTATATACTACTACCAGAAACTAAATGTAAGAAAAGAAAGGAAAAGCAATAACAAAGAGTAAAGCGGTGTCGTTTCTTCGCTCAGCACGGTGCTGTGATTCCTCCGCCACAGCAGAGGATCCGATCCCTTCAATATACACCGCACTATCTAATCCACATTTGAAGAAGTAAATATAAGTTGAACAATTTATGTATTATTTATTTTAATATTATTTAAATAACGATTAATCAAGAGCATTACTCATCAAAATTTGTGGATGACTTATTTTACTATTTAAATTTTCAGAATTTTATGGAGTATTCAATTGCATGCTCATTTAAATATATTTTTAACTATTAATATTACGATAATTTAATGTAATGGGGAGTGATCAATTGCTAACTAATTAGCAATCACAAATTAAGATCAAATTTTAGCCATTAGATTAGGAGATCTAGCGGTTGAAATAATGTCACATGGATTATATTTTAAATTGAAAAAATTATTAAATAAACTTAAAAGGTATTAATGTCAATTCTCTCTCATCAAAATCATCTTAAAACTTTAAATTTACGTAACTCTCTCGATTTAAATTATTTTTTCGCAAAAAATATATCAAATTAAAGATAATTTTATAAGGATTCCAACGAGATCTCAATTGTATATGTTACGATGATTTTCGGGTGATGAAATTTGATAAATTATATTTCAATTTTCGTATATGTTGATAAACAGATTTTATTAATAAATACAAAAAAATCTCAATATAGTTTATGCAAAATCTCAATATAATGTAGGTAAGATATCAATATAACTGTGTTGATATTTTCTTATACTTGTGTTGATATTCTCATGTCATATTCTTGATATTTGTAATACACTATGTTGATATAAAAAAACACTCATGAAAATTATCATATGATAACATAATGACGATATTATTACCCTTTTACTGATATTTTGTCTACTATTTATTGAAATTTGTGAGCTTTAATCTCATCCATCCATTTCAAAATCTAAGGGTGTAGATTTAGTCTTAGTTTTGGATTACGGTGTTATAAGCATTAGAAGCGGATATATCAATATATAATTGTTTAAAATCATAGTAAACAGTAATCGGAGCTTATCGGCTGCCTTTAAGGTTATCAGTTTTAGTTATAATTTATCAAATTTTGAAAGTCATTTTATATTTAAATATAGTAATCTCAATTATAATATACTAATATTACACTAAAAATTAATTTCAAAGCGTAATTAAAAATCCCTTTGTATTAGTCTTCAAATTAACTATTCATGTGTTGTGTCTTAGTAATCCGTTTTAATATCGTCTCATCCATTAACTATTCATGGGCTCCACTGCACTTTTTACCACATCTATTAACTAAGACACAACACATGAACTCTTAACTATTCATTCAATTTCATTTTATTTTTATTTTCAACAAATTCAATTAATATTTCATTGAAATATTAAATTAATACTAATAATTTGTGGGAATGATTTGATATTTATAGAAGTGATTGGGAGCTTTAAAAAATAGAAAAAAATTAAAATATTGGAAAAATGGCTATAATCGGCTAGTATTTTTGGGGAATTTTTATTTATTTATTTTTTCAAATTTTTTTCGGAATTTTTAATTTTTCAGAATTTTTATAAAAAAATAAAAAAAAAAACATTTTTCAACGGATATAAACGATGCCCACTCGCGGGCCGGCGAGTGGGCGTTACGGCCGCACTGGAGCTCGCCACTTGGCCAACGCGCGTGGCGAGCTGGCTCGCCAGCCTCCTCTCGGCATCGGGCATCGCGACGCGACAGAGCATCCGTAACGCTGGCTCGATGCTGGCTCGTCTCGGCGAGACGAGATCGAGCTGGCAACGAGCCAGCGTTACGGATGCTCTTATATGCCTATATATTTTGGTGGGTTGGTATATTTGTAATCTTTTCATTGGTCAATATATTCTTCCTAAATTCACACCAGATTTTATCTAATGATATGGGAAGTTAGTTCTTTTCCTATTTCTATGCTAGTCATAATATTTGGCTATATTATTTCATTTCCTAAATTGCGCAATATCTTTATTTACGCCAAAATATATAATTACGATTTTTCAATATTTATTTTCTGAGTTTTAAATTTTATGTGTTTTAAATTCGTTCAGATTATACCAATTCACATCACGCAATGATACGAGCTCTCCAAGCTCAATTGGGGATACCGACATCGGGCTAGTCTTCTTTAAATTTCCACGATGTAATTTTTAGGATTTAATTATGTAATTTTTTAATTTGTAGGATTTTAATTATGTAATTTTTATTTTTTAGGATTTTAATTATGTAATTTTTATTTTTTAGGATTTTAATTATGTAATTTTTAAATTTTTAGTAATTTGTAATAGTATTTCGGGTATTTTTAATACATTTTAATATTCTGGAAATGTTTTTATTTAAATCGAATAATAGAATGGTGGGACCATTGAGCATGCTCGTGCGGAAGAGTATGGATGTGGGTGTTGTGCTCTTGCCAAAGAACAGGGAGTAAAAAATGAAAAAAAAGTGGGTTCGGGACCACTTCCATGCTCTTGCCTGGGAGCATGGATGTGGATGCTCTTATACTCCCTTCATCCACAATAAGAGTCTTGTTTTGTCATTTCGGTTCGTCCCACAATAAGAGTCTTATTTCACTTTTACTATAAATGGTAAGTTGACCCCGCATTCCACCAACTTATTCCATTCACATTTTGTTATAAAACTAATACTCCCTCTGTTCGATAAAAATATAGGCAATTGATATAGCACGGAAATTAAGATAAAATTGGTAAAGTAAGAGAGATGATGAGAAAGGTAGTTAAAGTAGTGTTAGTAGATAATGAGATCCTCATTTTAATTAGTGTTTAATGGTGATATAAGTTGTAAACAAGTTGATGTATAAGGATAAAAATTGGGTAACTTTTCAAAAATGGAATGCACATATTTTTGTGGGACGGACGAAAATGGAAAGTGCACATATTTTTATGGTATGGAAGGAGTATATATAAGTGAGATTCATATTCCATTAACTTATTCAACTCACTTTTCTTTACATTTCTTAAAACTCGTGCCATAACTAAATAGGACACCTATTTCGGGACGCAGAGAGTACTATTTTTTCATATTACATATGAATAACTAATTTTGAATGCGTTAATTCTCCATTGTATTGTCGTTTTTAATTTTGTACAGATTATAACTACCATATTATGCCTTAGATCTTCCATTTTACTTACACTATTTTTGCATATTATATATAATAACTTATTTTAAATGTGTGAATCCCCACTGTATTATTGTTCTTAATTTCCTACAGATTATAACTCACAGATTGCATTATTATGCATTCGATATTGCATTTTACTCATACAACTTTTGCATATTACTTATGAATAACGTATTTTGAATGTGTAAATTCATCATTGTCGTTTTCAATTTCGTTCAAATTATAACACCCATACTAAATTTGTAATGCATTGGATATTGAATTATACTCGTACACTATTTGCATATTGTACATGAATAACTTATTTAAAATGGGATACATGTACTGCGTAATCTTCATAATGCATATCGTGTTGCTCCTAGGGCTCATTCTTGGCCTTCCTTTTTCGCCCCGTTACAAAATGGAAAAAAATGTCGCGAGGTATTGGTTGTTCGAGTTACATTAATGTATTAGTATGCAATAATTGATTATAAGACATGCAAATATTTCAAAGCGAACATAAAAATGCACATAATCGAACATAATATGCAAAATCGAGCATATTGTATAGAACTTCACAAACATGCAATAGATAAATGCATTAGTATGCAATAACACATTGTAAGACATAAAAATATTCCAAAACGAAATTAAAACGCATTAGTATATGTTGTTATATGTTATTGATCAGCATTGATTGGATGAAGTGAGCTTAATCGAGCTCAAGGATTTGAAGTAAAGTGTGAAGAATGCGTCGGCCTTCAGTAACCGTTGGATCTCGATAGATTAGTTAGCTATGATCCTAGCCGTCTTTTTCTACTAGCCGTTGTATTTGATTAGTCAGTTAGTTTTCGGTTTTATTCTTCACGGTTGTATATAGCTCGATTCCTTGAGTTGTTTCAATAAGATTTACACACAATTCTAACAAAAGTTCTCTTCCATCTTCGCATCTTGTTTCTCAGAATCAATTCATAACAAATTGGCGCCGTCTGTGGGAATCGAGAGGCGACGAGCGATTTCTTCCACAAATTGCATTATTTCCGATTCTGAGCTGAAATCCAAGTGCGATTTCTGGTTTCTTGCGACTTGTTGATGATGGCAGCGCGTCTGGAGGCCGAAAAATTTACGGGCAACAACGATTTTGGACTTTGGAGGATGAAGATGAAGGCGATGTTGACGCAGCAAGGCCTCGCATCAGCCTTGGACCCAAAACCGAAAGATCAGAAGGAAAAGGGGGTTCTCGATGACAAAGCTTTGTTGAAGCAAGCTGAGATCGTGGCCAAAGCACACAGCACGATCGTATTGTGCCTCGCCGACAAGGTTTTGAGGGAGGTGGCAAAAGAGACGACGGTTGCGGGTATTCTGGCCCGGTTAGAGGATCTTTACCTCACAAAATCGTTGGCAAATCGCCTGTATATGAAGCAAAGATTATATTCTTATAAGTTCTTGGAGGGCAGAGAAGTGTTAGAGCAGTTAGAAGATTTTAGTAGAGCCATTGATGATCTTGAAAATGTTGATGCTAAAATTGGGGATGAGGATAAAGCAATTCTACTTTTAAATGCTCTACCTAGATCTTTTGATCAACATCGTGATGCTATCTTGTATGGGAGGGACAGGGCTATCACTTTTGTGGAGGTTCAAAACGCAATTCGGGCCAAAGAACTTCATAATAGTGGGTTGGGAATCGGTTCTGGTCCTAGCTCTGTCATGGCAGAGAGCCTGAATGTAAAGTATCAAAAATTTAAGAAACCCTTCAAGAAGCAGCAGGAAATGCCTAAGGCCGGTCAGGCTGATAAGAAAGAAACTCGGTCTTGTTATTGGTGTAAAAAACCAGGTCATTTGAAAAAGGACTGCCATGCTTGGAGAAAGAAACAGGCACAAGTTGGGGAGAAGATGGTGAATGCAACTGATTGTATGGAAGATAGTGAGGAGAATCAGATTTTGACAGTGGCTGATGGAGGCATAGGTGGATCTTGGATAATGGATTCAGGCTGCAGCTTTCATATGAGTTCTAATCTGATATGATTTGAGGAGCTGGTGGAGCACTCAGGTACTGTCATTCTTGGAAACAATCAGGTGTGTTATGTAAAGGGAATTGGTACTATAAGGCTGAGGATGCAAGATGGTTGCATCAGAGTCTTGACTGAGGTAAGATATATACCTCAAGTTAAGAGAAATTTGATTTCTCTTGGTCTTCTTGAAAGGAAAGGCTGTGTGTTCTCTTCTGCTGGTGGAAGAATGGTGGGTCCAAGAATAGCAAGGTGGTGATGGAGGCTGAGAGAGTGGCCAGTCTATACTACTTGCTGGGTGAGGTGCAGGTGCCAGTGAAAGCAGAGATCAATTCTGTGACTGGGGGACTGGAGTTATGGCACAGAAGGTTGGGTCATCCAGCTGAGAGAAGCATCAGGGAGCTAGCAAAGTCTGGGGCTCTGGAGGCTCAGCTGGAGGTGGAGCATCTCAGATGTGAGGAGTGTGTGCTTGGAAAATCTAAGAAGATGACATATCCAAAAGGCAAACACACATCAACTAAGCCATTGGACTATGCCCATTCTGATCTGTGGGGGCCTGCTCAGACTAATTCTATTGGTGGTGGCAGATACTACATGAGTATCATAGATGATTACTCAAGGAAGATCTGGATTTATATACTAAAGGAGAAGTCACAAGCCTTTAGCAAATTCAGAGATTGGTGCACTGAGGTTGAACTTGAAAAGGAAGAAGCAGTGCTGAAGTGTTTGCGCACTGATAATGGCTTGGAGTTCCTGTCAAGGGAGTTTGATGATTTTTGCAGAGGCAAAGGGATAAAGAGACACAGAACGGTCCCACTCAATCCTAAGCAAAATGGTGTAGCTGAGAGGGCAAACAGAACCATCATTGAAAGGGTCAGATGCATGCTATTATCAGCAGGTATGGAGATGAAATTCTGGGCAGAAGCTGCTTCTACAGCTCTGAGGTTGATGAATAAATGTCCATCCTCAAGCATCAATGGTGATACACCAGATTTTAGGTGGTATGGAGCATATGGAGACTATTCTGGATTAAGAGTCTTTGGCTGCAAAGCTTTTGCTCACACTAGGCGAGGAAAGTTAGAAGCAAGGGCTCAGAGGTGTGTGATGCTAGGCTATCAATCTGGGGTTAAAGGTTACAGATTATGGTGTATAGAACCTGGAAACTCCAAAATTGTGATCTCCAGAGATGTGATTTTCTGGGAGGATCAGATGCCTTTTCTAAAAGAAGCTCCAAATACTGATCAGATTGATGGTGTTACTGGTTTTGAGGTGGAGGCTGGGAGTAGTGCAGTGACTGATGATGCTGATCCTAGTGCTACTTGGAGTGCTGAAGATACAAATTCAGATCCGCAGCCACAAGAACCAGAAAATCTTGAGGACTACCAACTTGCCAGAGATAGAAAGAGAAGGCAGAATGTAAAGCCACCTTCAAGGTTTGCAGATTCTGAAATGTTGTTTTATGCTCTATGTGTGGCTGAGGAGGTGGAGTATTCAGAACCAGCCAACTACAGGGAAGCTATTAATAGCAAGGAATCAGACAAATGGATGCTTGCTATGATAGAAGAGATTGAGTCTCTCATGCAGAATGGGACTTGGATACTAGTTGAGAGGGTCCCAGGCAGAAAGATAGTGAGTTGCAGGTGGATTTTCAAGAAGAAAATCGAATCAGTTGATGGAGAGCATATCAGATTCAAAGCAAGACTAGTTGCTAGAGGATTTACTCAAGAACATGGAGTAGATTTCAATGAGGTATTCAGTCCAGTTGTGAAACATACTTCCATAAGGATATTGCTTGCTGTGGTTGCCAAGAGAGATTGGGAGTTGGAGCAGCTGGATGTTAAGACAGCTTTCTTACATGGTGAGCTTGAGGAGACCATATATATGTCACAACCTGAGGGATTTGTGAACCCTGGAGATGAAGGAAAGGTTTGTCTACTCAAAAGAAGTCTTTATGGACTGAAACAAGCAAGTAGGCAGTGGCATAAACGATTTGATGACCATGTGTTGAGCTGTGGGTTTGAGAAATCACTCTATGATGAGTGTGTATACATCAAGAAGAAGGATGGTGTCCCAGTTGCATACCTCTTGCTGTATGTTGATGATATGCTGCTAGCAGGATCTTGCAAGAATGAAATTCAGACTGTGAAAGATGATTTGAAGTCAGCTTTTGACATGAAGGATCTTGGCCCAGCCAAGAGGATACTGGGTATGAACCTGATCAGAGATAGAAAAAGAAAGATGATATGGCTCTCACAACATGATTATATATCAAGGCTGCTACAGAGATTCAATATGAGCAACACCAAAGAAGCTGGTACTCCATTGGCTCAGCATTTTAAGCTGTCCAAAGATCAAAGTCCTAAGACAGAGAATGAAGTTGCAGAGATGCAGAAGATCCCATATGCCAACATCATTGGAGGAGTTATGTATGCTATGATCTCAACAAGGCCGGATGTGGCTCAAGCTACAAGTGTGACTAGTAGATACATGTCCAATCATGGAAAGGAGCATTGGTGTGCTTTAAAATGGCTCATGAGATACCTGAAAGGGGCTGGGGATCTTGGTATTCTGTTTAGAGGAGATGATCAGTATGAGGGAGATGATATAGTGGGTTTTTGTGATTCTGATTTTGCAGGTAACCTTGACAATAGAAGATCACAATCCGGATATGTTTTTACCATGTTTGGAGCAGCTATAAGCTGGAAGTCAAGCCTCCAAAGTGTGGTTGCTCTGTCAACTACTGAAGCAGAGTTCATGGCCTTAACTGCAGCTGTGAAGGAAAGTTATTGGATCAAGGGGATAGCTGGAGATTTTGGTTGTGAAATGGGTGCTATCTCAATCGGGTGTGACAATAATAGTGCAATTTGTTTGGCTAAACACAAGGTATATCATGAAAGGAGTAAACATATTGATGTACGTCTGCACTTTATCAGAGAAGGGATTGAAAAGGGGAGTGTGAAGGTGTTCAAAGTTCACACAAATGACAATCCCGCAGATATGTTGACAAAGCCTCTACCGAAGGAGAAGTTCGATCTGTGCAGAAGGTTGGTTGGTGTTTGCAAGCTGAAAGCTGAGTAAGAATATCAATCAAGGTGGAGGATTGTTGTTATATGTGATTGATCAGCATTGATTGGATGAAGTGAGCTTAATAGAGCTCAAGGATTTGAAGTAAAGTGTGAAGAATGCGTCGGCCTTCAGTAACCGTTGGATCTCGATAGATTAGTTAGCTCTGATCCTAGCCGTCTTTTTTCTACTAGACGTTGTATTTGATTAGTCAGTTAGTTTTCGGTTTTATTCTTCACGGTTGTATATAGCTCGATTCCTTGAGTTGTTTCAATAAGATTTACACACAATTCTCTAAACAAAAGTTCTCTTCCATCTTCGCATCTTGTTTCTCAGAATCAATTCATAACAGTATAGAACTTCACAAACATGCAATACAAATGCATTATGCATTAGTATGCAATCCATTACAATAAGAGATGCAAAATTTCAAAATGTAAGATAAATTGCACAAAACCAAACTAATACAAAATCGAAAGCATATTGTTTAGAACATCACACACTTGCAATAGTCAATACATTAGCATTCAATAACAGATGGCAATACATGCAAATATTACAAAACAAAAATATAGAATTCCATAAACATGCAATACATTATGAATTATTTTGCAATAACTGTTTATAAGACATGCAAAATAAACCAGAAAATCGGGACAATTGCCGCGACTGCTACAATCAACCGGAATCGCGACAGCAAAATTAAAAGGAAAAAATCAACAAATCGAGGAGAATCCCTCCAACAGTTCCGCCAAATTACACCAGCGAAAACAACCCAAAATAGACCGGAAAAATACCCGAAAACCCTCAACTCTCGTCGTCGTTAATCGAGCAAACCCATCTTCAAATCGCGTCGCCTTTACTCCTAGACACGACTACAACCGCATGAAATCGCAAAATAGAATAGAATCTACATCAAGAATTGAAGAAATTGGCGCCTAGGGTTTGTGGAATCAATCGCAACCCAAAATGATTTAGAAGGGAGAAAGAGGGTCGTTACCGTTTCTGCATCTGAATTAATGGAATTTACCAAATCTGCTTCGAAATGAATTCCAATAAAATAACATAATTAATCCCGCAAGCAAAATTTACAACATTAAAATGCAATCCATACTCTTTCTACAAATCAACTTCATGCGTCCACTATGAGATCCAATAGAACGAAATAGTATGTTAGCAATCTAAATAGGATGCGCCCTAGAATATTACTCCCTCCGTCCTCAAAGAATATGAACTTTGAGTTCGGCACGTGTTTTAATGTAAAATTAGTAAAGTAAGAGAGAGGTAGAGAGGAAAAGTAATTAAAGTATTGTTAGTGGAGAATAGGTCCCACCTCATTAGAGAGAAAAGACTTTTCAAAACTAGAAAATGCATATTCTTGTATGACGGACTAAAAAGGAAAGAGTGCATATTCTTGTGTAACGGAGGAGTAATATATACTAATATCTAAGGACTGAAATTGCAATTTTCTCGTTTGTTCTTCTAGATATTTTATCCCCATCGTATCCTACCAATCAATCAAAATTTGAATATAGTGCAAGAAACAAATTCGGAACAATTAAAATGTTGCACGCAATATCCAGAAGATGGCCATACCAAGTTCTTCGTAAAATTTAAAACCATAAATTACAGATAATGCGAATTCAAATTAATTAGTTATTTAGGAGAAAAAGGAGGAATTTATTCAGTAACATAACATCCATGTACACATATAAAATGTTGTACATATACTGATAAAGTCTCATTTTATGCAAAAAATTCACTTCTTATTGCCGAACCGGAGAACTTTACCAAATTATGGTTTTTAGATTTAGTTTTTTTATGCATGAGATGAGCAAATGTATAAATTATTTTCGCCTTCATCATTAGCATATTTTACTTCAACCTAGGGCAAATAAGTCATAAAATATTAGGTGGATTTAACTTCATTCCATAATATATTACTTCATTCTTGTAGGTTTTTATTTCATCCAAATAGAATAATTACTTCATTCGAATACAGACATGTTGTTTCGCGGACAGAGACGTCAAGACCATCTCGTCGATGATAGACCCGAAATTCCAGCTACTACAATAAAATAAAGTGATAGCCTAATTGAATGGTGTAATAAGCATATTGAATTACGTAATAAACTATTTGAATGAAGTATGTGTAGAAACATTTGAAGTCATATTGTAATGAAGTAAATACATTGTCGAATGAAGTAATAACGTTTTTGAATGAAGTAATAACCATACTGAAATGAATTGTATTTTTTGAAGAGAATAAAGTAAAAACATAGTTCAATGAATTTGAATTAAGCATGTGTTGAATCATTTCAAAACCTACTGGAAGTAAAAAAAAAAACATACTGTAGTTTCAAGGTATTATGTACCGGAATGAAGTAATAAACCTGCTAGAATGAAGTAAATTGGGCTTGTAATGAAGACCGAAATAATTTACGTATCAGCGAATTTCATCAAAAAAACTAGATTTAATAGCCCTAATTTAGTCTATAGTTCGGTCTTTAAAATTAGTTTAACATTGATCACAACTCTATATTGATATAAGTACATATAGTTCAAATATAAATAAAATCTAGATTAAGAATTTCAATCATTCAAATTTAAAACCCCAATTATATGACCAACAATCAATTACGTAACACTTACATTGTGATTCATAAACAAAGGCAATAATGGATACATTCAAATGTGCACAGAAATGTACAAAATAAGGCCCATTTGTTTTTATTACAGGACACCCAATTTATTTAAGTGGCCCATTTATGATAAGTCTTGTTATTTTTAATTTTATTTTAGTTACATAATTACATGTCTGTTTGCCTGATAACAAAAGAAATTGGGACGTCTTAACTACAACAGCAGCATAAACTAAAATATAGTGCTTGCAATTGTAAAATCTAAAGCAATACTATAAACAAAATTGGCTATACTTTAGGTTGAAATCCATATCTGGAATTGTTTGAATTAATGAAACTTAACAAAATAGTTTTACATAAATTATGAATAGAAAGAGGTCACACTCTTTATGAGTATTGAGTATCAATCAATAATCAATTTTGAAAATATTGCCTAAATTGAAAACCCACTCCTTCCGAATACCAAAAACCCCACACCAATTCATTCTCAAAATCATGAATTCGATTGAATCCTTCTTCATCTCCTTAGAATCACTGCTGAATCAGGCGTCGTCCATGGCGGTGGTGCTCCTCCTTAGAGCGGCGTGGATTTCATGCACCCTGCCACTTCTCGCAGCCTTCATTCCCTCCCCCCAATTCAGCGCATTTCGCCGCTTCCTGCTTCTCCTCGCCGGCCGCGGCAAGATTATGGACTCTTCCTCAACTGTCAGTAATTTTATTTATTTTAGCTTTTCAATTCGGCAAAATTATCATTCTGCAGTTATGTTTATGTAAGTATGCAATTTCTTTCTGCTTTTTTTCTTATTTGAGATGGATTTTGTGCTCTTTTGTTAGCATATGATAATTGATTGAAAAACTCGAACAAGAAGCCTTTTTTGGTGTATTTTGTTGCTAAATCATGTACGCCCTCCGTTCCTTGTTAATTGAGACATTTCTTTTCGGTATGAAAATTAAGAATAGTGTTAAGTGGACGATGAATAAAGTAAGAGGGATGAATAGAGAATAAAGTAAGTCAGAATATTACTTTTTACCAAAATGGAAATGACTCAATTACGCTCTAACTTTTTAAAATAGAAAAATGACTTTATTAACATGGAACGGAGGGAGTAGTACTTGTATCTCTTTGAAGATGATTTGGTGGTTAATGTAGCATGATTTATGCCTTGTTGTGCTGCAGAAATTCAGTGTTCCCCAGAGATATTTTTGTCACTTTTACATTGTTGGTTTTATATGGACTACTTTTCTGCTTGTGGCCACTTGGATCTACGCATACAAAATGGCTCCAGTAGTTTCAGAGTCATCCCTGTATTCGGTTATTGCTAGCCACTTGACTGGGGTTTCGCAAGAATTTTCCTTTCGCAACTCGCATTCGTCAATGGGAGAGTACAAATATGGGATATGGAACTCTGTGTTTCTGCTTTTGTTGATGGAAGCTCAAGTCTTGCGCCGCCTTATAGAGAGTATATATGTATTCAAGTATAGTCCCTCTGCGAGGATGCATATTGCTGGCTACCTCACCGGCCTTTTGTAAGTCTTACTGCAGCTGATTGATAAAATGGTTGCTTGTGTGATATGAAGTAGAATTCTATCTTGCCTCTAGTTTTAATTAGGAAGTGAGAAAAGAATGAAAATCGCACTCTGATGAATTGTCTTTCTTGTAATAGTTTTTATACGGCAGCTCCACTATCGCTCTGCTGCACATACTCTGTGGAGGTATTCAAACTTGTGGCAAATTTGCTTGCAGAGTTTATTGTTAAAGGCAAAGATAGAATGCAAGTCACAGAACCTAGTTTCCGGGAGTATGTGTATCCTCTTTTGCAACTCAAATGGTATGCGTGGATTGGTGCTGCTTTTTTCTTCTGGGGTTGGATTCATCAGTACCGTTGCCATGCCATTCTTGTAAGTCTTTCGTGTAAATCTATTTCATGGTGTTCTATGTATTGTTTGGAGAACATATGAATCCCTAAGAATATACGTCATTTGCATTCGGCTACTACATTGGTAACACTTCACATGTTGTTTCTGATTAACTCAGGGCTCGATAAGGGAAAATGGTAATAAGGTTAATGAGTATGCAATTCCTGAGTGTGATTGGTTTGAATACGTTTCGTCTCCACATTATCTTGCAGAATCTGTGAGTATATTTTTTTCTGTGCATAAAAACGAAAAGAGGCAAATTTATTGCATAGCAAGTTCATTTGAAAGTTACATTTCCCCCTTTCTCTCATGGAGGTTATATATGGCGGGCTGGTGATTGCAAGCCGCTTTTCTGATATTACAACCTGGTTGGTCTTTGTTTTTACGGTGAGTCTTAAATTTTGTGACATTGCTCAAAGAATTACCATCCCCTTCATCTACACATACATAAAAATGGCTGATGCTTTCCTTTGGTGATAATTGTACCGTTGTTAGGTGGCAAATCTCTCCCTTGCTGCTGGCGAAACTCATAGATGGTATGTCCGTAAATTTGACAAATATCCTAGAAACCGTTGTGCTATCATCCCTTTCATTTACTAATACTGATTTAATTATATATCCTACCTGTATACATGATACCCTCGAATCTGTTGTTCGTCGAAATATATGGAAATGCATACGATTGAGGCCAACACATCAGTGTAGCTTGTGGTTATTTTGTTTCTTCTTGTTCTTCTCCTATGCTATAGGTAAAATATATAAGCATACTTATTTCGTAGGATTTTTAAATTAGAATAGAGATCACTCTCTTGACCTTTCAAAGCTTCTAGTTTGGGTATATATATAAGGACAGATGCATGTTGTGTAGGAAAATATCACTATGAAATCCGATGTGATGCTTTTATGGCTAATTCATTGTCTCCGTTGAAATGTAAACTGGTTGAATCCGAAATTTACAAGAAATTGTTTAGGATAATTAGTTTAGAATATGGATTAAAAGACATTTTATCTTTCACTATTTTTAATCTTTTGTGGAAAAAAACTGACTTATAGTTGCCCACTTTGAAAACCACACTCGTGTGCTATTTAGTATGCAAAATAGATTACAAAAATATGCGGAACAAGATTTAAAACCTATTTGGAAAATACTACATGAATTTGTAAGGTTTCATAATGTTCGGATGAATGAACTATATTACCACATGAATATATGAATCCATCTTTAAATTTTATCGACCACTATATTTACTTACAGTATCTGCAACGGTGCTCGGTTTTCCCTTCCTGGTGGCTCAAGACAGCGGCAATAACCACACGTGAGGTGCTCCATTTGGGCACATGATTTTTTAAAAAAATTACTCTGTAGAGTTTAGTGGATTAACTGGAAATAATAAATTAAAAGGGAGAATAATATAGAAAGATGATGAGATAAAAAAGTAAAAAAGTAAAATTTTTGTTTTTGCTAAAAATTGAAATGACTCATCTGTAGTGGGATGGAGTGGGTATAAAACAATGTTTTACAAAATTAAATAAAATATATTCTAGCATAGTGGAAGAACATGTGCTGTTTGCCCTTTAACCAGAGTTCCAAACACAATTGCTCTAAATTGATTTTCTGCCTTTTCGTTTTCTTTTTGTTCTTTTTGTCTTTTTAAGTTTTTTTTTTTTGGTTCTTTTTCTTTTTACCTCAAAGTTGAAAACATTTTAAAAGAAAACCCTAAAATATATACTCGTACCATACAATTAATGATAAATTATTTAACAATAGTTTGGTCTTGTAGAATCAAATTGTCTCAAATGAATACAAAATCTAAGCACTTTCTACCTTTCATCTACGACTATTTTTAGTGAAAGGAATAAGTAATACAGTTTAATAAATTTATAAAGTATATTACAAAAACAAACTTTTGCTCATCGTCATGCAACCAATTATGTGCACTTTTTTGGGATATGTCTATTTTTGTATTTTGTTCAGAAATATTCGTGTTTCAATACTAAATACGATAATATTATGGTTTAATCATAGTTTTAACAATGTTAAGCACATACCATATCATCCTGCCAAGTTCTTAAAAGTGGGATGTAGGATTTGTCAAATGATAATGAAGGAAAATACTTGTATTTATAGAATATATACTACTCTCTCGTCTCATTCAAGAGGACTATCTTTCCGTTTTTGTTTGTCCCAATCAAGATGACCACTTTTCAATTTTGGAAATAACCTCCTCTCTCCTTATTAAAATATTCAACTACATTTTCCTCTCTACTTTAATCTACATAACAACATTTCCTAAAATTCCGTGTCACTCAAGAATGTGGTCATCTTGAGTGGAACGGAGGGAGTAATATTTAAGTACCGGAAGATTTTAAAAATTATTAAACATATCTTTGAATTGAAAATATTTTTGAACTTGAATTTTGTACTTCATTTCTCTATAATTATATTATATTAATAAAAATATGACATATATATAATATAGCGAGAGATAACTATTATGCAATACACTTTATGTGAGTATCATCCGTAAACAACGATATGGCGATCTCGTTTAGTCCTAGTTACCGTTATTTATTTTGTTTTATACATTTATTTTGATACCAACACTTAAATCATTATTATTGACATCATTAATTCTATAAACTAATTGAGAAAAGTTTAATTTGTTCATTTTCTATGTAACTTCAAATAAATGAATAAAATAAGAAATTATTTTAAAAAATGCTAATTTGAGACTAAATTGATATCCTTAGTAATGAGTGTTGGAAAATTAGCTCCGAGGTCCATGAAATTTTTTACCGAAATCACAAGATAATGGTGTTGTGTTATGTTGTGGATGCACTTACTTAAGTCTAATCCATTACCTGCAAATGATATAATTGAGTAAGAGAAAATTACACTTCTAAGTTCAAACCCGAATTATAGTTCTCAAAATCACTATCCACCTATTTCAATGACATCTTTGTTTTCATTTTCATTCCTTCTTTTCCATTTCCCCACTATGCAAAACTATATTTCAATTTCTAGCTACATCTTTTTCAATCCCACATCATAATCACTACAGTCTATATAGTGCCTGCTATTAATAGTAGCCACAAGTGTACATTCATATACTATAGTAGCCACAATATTTTTTAATGTTCATACTAAGCACAATTTCAAGATAAAGAGTGATAAACCTAAAACTCTAAATGCCAAATAACGAGTCAAAGTCCTTTATCATAATCTCATATTTTAACACCTATATTCAATACAACATTTAGTGACCCTCCATCAATATACAAGCAATGGTTAATATTACTCTTACCAATTCTCAAGAGCAACTAAATATGTGGGGGCACAACGAAGAAAAATGGTTAATATTCCTCTATTAGTTACCTCAAATTTCAGAGCAACTAAAATGTGGGCCACAATGAAGAAAAATATTCTCAACTCTCACTCTCCATAACCATTATTCACTAAAGAAAAAAAAAACTAAACATTTCACATGACATTAAATTTGATCATCTCCAATCACCATCTCCCATGAAGAAGAATCAAGATTCATGGCATCTTCCCCCTTCAAATCACTCTCAAAATCTCCCAACAAATCAAACACATCCTTAAAATCTTGCTCCCATATATCACTATTCACTATCTCACTGCAGTAATCCTCGAAGCTCTGCGCTGCCAACCCCGCTGCGTTTAGCCACGACGCGCCATTGCTGGAGCAAGACGACGAGCACGAAGGGGTCGGGGAGCTCTGATCGGGCGGCAGCATGATCTCGTGGGGCCCGATCACCGGAATCTCGTCAATGCAGAAATCGGAGCTGTTGACTAACTGCACATCGTTGTTTGACTCAATGATTTCTCATCATTATTGCTATCATCAGTTGAAATGGTTGACTGCTCAAATGTGGTTGACTTGGACTCCGGCGGCGGCTGATCGACTGCGGGGCTTGGCAGAGGTTGGTGGGTGGTGGGGTCGATTCCCATTTTTTTCAACTTCTTTTTAATGTGTGTTCCAGTGATTTTTGATTTCGTTGTCTGTTCTCCGGCCATGTGAGAGGCAATCTTGGACCATCTGCACATATTTTAATTTGGAAATTTTAATAAATTGGATTTGTCTCAAAATTTGGTATTGGTAACAAAAGTAAATGTGTAAAAGTGAGGGGAATAATGATGAATAAAGAGCATGCCAATAAAAATTAAGTAGTTTGAATATATTATCACGTGGTGTGTTCATCTAATCATAATTACTATTTCTCTCTTATCATTTTATCTCTTTATTTATGCAATTATAACTAACTGAAACGTTATATAACTATATGTCAAGACCAATGAATTTTTACTTGTCTACCACGCTCTATAACTGGAATGAATTAGTCGCTCTAATCCTTTTCTCTCTTTATTTCTGCAATTATAACTGATTGAACCCAGACCACTGAATTTTTAATTAAATTAAATTAGTATTATTTGATTGGATGAAGAACCTGTTGCCAAGCTGGGCATGAAGATGAATGACCAAGTTCTCTTCTTCATCAGAGAGAAGTCCTCTCTTCAAATCTGCCTCAGATAGTTAATCCATCTCAATCTGCAGCTCTTCCCACACCTCAGCAGCCCTGCACCAGATGTTATGTTTTAATTAAACAACTAATTATAAATATAAATCTATACAAAAAAAAAGGAATATAGATTAGGACAGTCACCTGCAAGTTTAGGGACAGATCTCCAGCAGCATTGGCCATTGGTGAGAATGAAATTGATGAGTTTCTTGTCTTCATCAGCAGTCCATGGGCCTTTCTTCAATCCAACTTTGTCACAGCAAGGTTGTCTCCCCATCTTCAATTTATCATTAACTTTCACAAAGAGTGATGGAAATTAAGAGAGAGAGAGAGAGGGGGATATGAAATTATAAATATTGCAACTAGAATAAAATGGTAAGCACCACCACATTCCCTTCCCTGCTTATATATACATGTGTGTGTCCACGCTGGTATCCCACTGTAGCATTTTAAAATTAAAACAAATACAAAATACGTACTAGTTTGTTATTCAAAAAATGAAAAAGACAAGGATTAATATATACATGTGGCAATACTAATGATGAAAGAAATGAGCGAGTGGAGTGACACACGTTAGATTAGGGAGGGATGCTTGCACTCGCGCGTGTTTACGTCAACCTCTCAAAGCGACACCCCCAACATTATCTTCTTTTTTTAAAAAAAATCGGAGTTAAAAAAAAACTATTTCTTTCAAAGTAATTTAATTTAATTTAGAGTGCTGAGTTTGCCCAATGTGTGGTTATAGACTTATAGTGTGGTGAAAATTGATGTTTATTCAGAAAAAATAATATTTTCTGTAGTACTAATATTAATAATAATAATAATAATAATAATAATATCCTCATTTTTATTGCAACATTACGTAATTTTAGGTCCTTTTCAAAAGTGAATAAAATATTAAAAGTTATTTTATGAAAACAACATAATCTAGGTATATCATCAAAATAAATTAAAATTAGGTTTATATTTAATCAAGCCGGATAAATGTGGACGGTGAATGTTACTACTCATTATTGAGGCTTATCAAAGATATTATATATTTACATGTAATAACCAATAGTAAATCATTATCGCCCTTTAACAGAACTTTAAATTAATTGCACATGACGCTCGTGATTGCAGATAAGGAGATTACAGTTTTAGAATTTAGAGTTTACATTGACCTAATATTATAAATGTGTACACATAATTTAATTTAATTTTATTAGTTGATGTAATACTGTATAAATTATAAAATTAACGCCTTGCGCTATATCTATATGGAGTGAAAGTTGTGATGCATTCTGGTTGTATCTCATTTTCTTAATCAAATAATAATACCATCAACACAAAATTATACTCTTTCGTATTTCACATTACTTAATTGTATATTATTTTAGGTCATTCCATATTACTTGAGTAAAATTATACTCTTTCGTATTTCACATTACTTAATTCGTATTATTTTAGGTCATTCCATATTACTTGAGTTATTTTATTTTAAGGAAAAAAATTAACTACTAAATTCTTGAACTCTATTTTCTCCAACTTTATGTTTACTATACTTGTCTCATTAAAGACAACTTTCTTAGGTCCCGCGCCTAAAAAAACTTCAGTATCAAAAAGCAGAGCAAGTGTAATTAAATAATTAAGTAATAATTTATGTAAATATATCATTTGTGAAATGAATATCATATTATCGTTTCAATTATGCTTTTATGTATTACTTTAAGAAATTTTATTTGTTCGATTGTTCATTAGTTCAAATAAAATTTAGATATTTTAAAGATAAAACAAAAAAATAATATTTCCTCCGTCCTAGATAGATGCTGCATTTTCTCTTTTAATTTGTCTCATAAAAGATCACATTTCATTTTTGTAAAAAA